>NW_022436949.1:19198943-19236770 GCF_009761245.1 Sapajus apella | reverse complement strand
CCCTCGCCCTCTCCTCTTTCTTTCCTTCCCCTCGCCCTCTCCTCTTTTTCTTTCCTCACACCTCCATCCTGTTTCTTCTATTTTTCTTGTAACTGAAAAAGGCAATCTGAACAGGCAGGGCAGAATAAACAGGTATGGCCCCTTAGCACTTTAGTACTAAAAAAAAAAAAAAGGACACCAGCACTGATAAATTTGCACTTGGTGATGCACACAGAAGATACCTGAATAATGCTCTCAAAACTGTGCTAAAAGATGTCTCAAGAGAAAAATATCAATTCTCATGATTCTAAATAAAGATGTTTGAACTAAATACAAGTTGGTGTTTATCAATGTTTTCTATATTTTCTTTACATAACAAAGGATTAAGTCTTTTGTTATGTAATTAAATGTTCTGGGAATCAGTTTCTTTGTATGTGAAATGTTAAGGCTGGACAGGTGATACCCAAAATTCTTTTCAGTTCTGAAATAGTGACAGTAAACCATCTCATAAAATGTCAGATTTGGTGTCCTTATGTGCTGTTCTTTTACATTACGAACACATCGTTTAACTCAAATGAGTATTACCTTTACCCACACACCTTCATTTTCAAACCTGTTTCTTCAGGAGCCACATGGCATGACATGCCAGCTTTAGACTGTCCAAATTTCAGGAAGATAAACAAAATGCCTAATTTCTGGTAGAAATCTAATAGTATTGATTGATGATAATGAACTTGAACTCTACTATTAAATAACTAGTGGCCCCTTTCCCTCTATAGAAGTTCACTCACAGGGAGGTGTGAATTTGGCCGCAGGATAGGACAAATTTTAGATCTAGGATGGTTTAGGGCCACTCTGCATTCACCCAACAGGAAATAGCCCTCATCCAGGGGAAACAGAACAAGGAAAAAAGCTCTCAACAGAAAAGGGAAAGGCTGCCTCAAAAAATACTTAAGAGAAAATTTTGTTAGTTTTCCTTCTATACAATACTATGTTTATGAATTCTTTTAAACTTCTAAGCCAATAGCATATAGCACAGGTAATAGGATCTAGCTTTGCCTGTTTCAGACCAAAGACTCAAGACACTTTACAAAGGTTTCAGGTTCAGCAAAACAAAAGGCATTGCATTAAGCATGTTTTTCTTAACTGTTAAGCACATGTATCCATGAAATTATATTTATTTTTTTGTTCATTTAGATGAATTCATTAAACTCCACCTAGCAGAACCACTTTAAAATCTAAGCCTTGTAAGTTCATTTTCCCAGCACAGATAACATATTTTCACTTAGAAACTGAAACACAATATTTTCCCAAGAAATTAATTCTACATTTAGAAGTTTCCACTGAAAACAAACTGTTTTTTAATAAAGGTCTTGGAATTCAGCGGCATGTGAATGTTTCTGTATTGGAGTACAACTTATATTCATCAGGAGTATGACTAAATTTCCTATTTAATTTTAGATTAATGAAATAAATACTTTAATATAGTCATCTTTTTATTTTTTCTAATCGTAATCTATGAATGAACAGGGCAACAAGCCAAGTTCTGGGCTTACTTTCTGCCTCTCACACAGGGTCAAAAGGCTAAAATTACTTAGCAAACTATTTATCCCACTCTGAGGACAAAGGAAGTTGTAGGAAGCCTTTTGGTAATCACAGAGATGTGGTGAAGAACTCTTGTAAGGCAAATGCAGTGTTTTTTTTTCCCATAAAACTCAAAAGCAGGCTACAAATGGGTGCAGTGATCTCTTTTGGATACTTGGGAATAAGTGGACTCAGCTACAAGGGCAAAGTGAAATGATACCTTAGCAGTTTCCAGCAGCTCAGGAAACTCCACTCTGACATTTCATTTTACCTCGGCAAACAACTGCAATGAAAAATAGCCCAGACACATTATAGGATATGCCCTTATGCATGATATTTTGTATCAGATATATCAGTCACATTGCAAAGGACTTAGATCAACTTAAAAAAAAAATAAAACCCAATAGAATGATTACAGCCGCTGCCTAGAATGACAAGTATTATCAACAAAAATTAATCAGGCGCATCTTTTAGTGAACTCAATTAATAATGTGCAACAACAGGGTCTCTTTTCTTAAGATGAAAATTAATTAGTGGAGGGAAGGTCACTTGGAGATGCTGACATCACTCATCAGAATGCTCTGGCAGCTCTAATTATTTGTCTTCCAGGCTTGGGTGATCAGAAATTATTGCAATACCTGAGCAACATTTTGAAAAAGCTTTGTGCATGGCTCTTTTAATTAGACCTGGTATTTGATTAATGCAGTGGAAGCGTTTAGATCAGCCTCTTATCATTGAGTGACTTAGAAGTTTTAGGGAATTATACTGTAGAAGACAGGGTCACTGAAAAGGTTTTGAATCTATATATTTTTATTAAAAGAGTTATAATGTTAAATTCAATTTATCTTTTTTTATAAGCGCTTTGTTCATTGCCAAGCATGATAATATGTGGGATAGAATTTATTAATATGTATTTAAAACTTAGTTTTCCTCTCAGATAAAATAAGTATGCTTCTAGTTTTAGCAATGAACATTTCATTTGAAAATCTTTAATGACTTAGTGTAGGAAAACATCTCAAAAAAACACAAGCATAATCATTATATTAAAATTCAACATTAAGGCATTCATCAGGCTCTTTCATGTACTGATGTGGCAGGCTTATAACGTGAGAATGCAGGCACACTGTCTTGGGAAAATAGACCAAGAAAAATATTGTGAGATTGACAATGTTGATATAAGTGTATCAGTTGAATAACTGAACTTCCAAATTTATGAGGATTAAAAAATCAGCTAGAGTGATAAAACTGTCTATATTAAGTTTGTAGTACTTTAAGTATGGCTGTTTGGCTTTTAATGCAATTATAGATAGCACTCATAGCCACAGTACCTTTTGTAGCTGATGTTCACTTAATATATTAAATGTCAGCTATTGTTTGGGCATAGAGTTCTTCAAAGAACACAGGATGAAGTGGAATTAGGGTAACTTTCGTAATAGTATTTTTGTCTGTAGGGGGCTAAAACACATCTAATATTGTATGTGACTTTAGATGGCTGCAGATTCATTTATCTGAACGTATTAATCTAATTGTTTCCTTTTATCATGGGATGGAGGGTGATAAGGCTCAGCTAGGTTGACTCTTCTGTGAAACAACGTGGAGGATTCATATGCAGGTGAATGGCCTCTGTCTGGAAGTCCCAGTGTAAGTGATAAAGGTGAAGTACACTCTTCTTTCCTCCTCTGCTAACCCAGAGGAGACATTCCTGTGAGGTTGTCTTTACAAAGAGAGAAATGCCCTGAAATGCATTTTTCAGGATTCAGAGCAATGGAAGGTGATAATTCTTCCTTTGGGAGGAAAAATCCCCAGCACCGTGTCTTGTATTTGTCCCATCTGTAGTTATTGCTCCTTTTCTTTTTGCCCTTTTCTTTAGTGCCATGCAAGTTCTCTAGCTGTATATAGTGTTTTGGGCTGTGATTGCAATAGAAAAATCTCAAAACAGACAAGAGTATCCAGAGAACGAAGCTCCCTTCAGCCCATCTCACCCTACCCACCGTCTCATACCCCTCCCAAAGTCAAAAGCCCTTCCTGCTGGGGGAAATAGTTCTAAAGTAGCAAATGTTCTCCAGGGGCTGAAGGGGCTGCACCTGCTCAGGAAATGGGGAATAAGCAGCTAGTGGGGCCCAAATTTGGGCCTTGCAATTTTGCTGCCCATTTACCCATCAACCCAATAGTATACGTGTCTGTATCTATTTATAAATATATAGATACACATCTTTTTTCAAGAATACGGTTTATTTCATATACAGTTGCTGACCCAATTAGGGAAGCAGCATGGGATAGTAAGTAAAAGGCGATTGGCTTTAGATCAAAGAAACCTTGGGTCAAATCTTGACTCTGCAGTTTAATATCTTTGTGATTGTGGGTGTGTTAACCTCTCTGGACCTTGGTGCCTTCACCTGTAAATGAAGACAATAGCTCCATCTCATGGGGCCAGGGGTGGGAAAATTGAGATAATATGAAATACTTACTATAGAGATAATATAGAAATACCTACTGTAGTAATCAAAACATAGTAGCTCAACAAATGTTAATTCCCTTACAATCTCAGGCACTGTTTTGATTATCTTTCAACTATTTGTAAAGGGATCAAACTGTCTGTATTCTTTTCAGTTTTATAGCCCAACTTTAAAGTGGGATCAACTTCATTTTTAAGACATAAGTTTAAATACACCCTTAAAATCAACAAGTTGATATTTATATATCTTAACTATTTAGCTTATATAGTTCAAATTACCAATATTAGAAGTACTTGGGATACAACTATGATTTAGATATTAAAAAATAAACTAATCCTACACTCACTGGTAAAACATTTTAGACACTTATTTCTACGGATGAATTATGCATGCAAAGGCTGAATGGGGCTCATTGATTTATTTTTCCTCTTTTATGCCTTGATTTTCAGGCTGTGTGCAAAGCAGTGTATATTTTTTCTGTCCTGAACTCCCACTGACTATATTATGCTCATGGGGCTCTTCAAGTGGAGGAGACACGCAGCTATGCTCACGGATGGCAGTTTGGCCTATAAAGCCAAGGTAGTGAGCGGGCATTTGGGAGAAAAGATTTTAAAATTAGTGTCAGATGTGGAATTATTATGCTGAAGTACAACATCTCCACTTAGATGCCAATTCTATTCTCACTTCTATTATGCCTCTACAAAACTTGTCATTTAAAAATCTTAAAATACTTATGATTGTAGAGTTGACATGCAAAATAACAAACCTGGATAACTTTAAAAGTTTAACAAATATTTATATAGCACTTACTGTGTACCAGACACTATTCTTGGTCATTATAAACATTAATGAGAAAGAAAACCCAAAACTGGGAGACACATAGAGCTTCCAGAAGGCAACGGATAGCAATTCATGTGAGGAAAACGCCTTTAAAACAGGTATTTGATAGCTTTATATATTAATTGGTATTACACCATAGCACCTACCCTGAACGGTGAGAAATACCAAGTCACTAGTTGCCAGTGTTGGGGAGATTTTCTGGTTAGGGGACAGCATTCCATTGTGAAAGGTTGTGTTATTGGGCTGACTGCAGCCAGTGCTGATGCTCTTGTATGGGTTCTCAGAGTCCTTAATTTACAGCGACTATCCCTAGCATCCCTCCTTTCCTGTTTCCAGTCATTCCAGAGCTTCAGATTGAGGTGGGATAGGCTGTGTTCTGCTCCACAGGCTACCTGGAGCACTGGGGTGAAGACTGGGCCATGGATCAGAAACCTGGAGACATGGTTTCAAGTTCTAATTCTATGGCTAACCCACTCTGAGCTTTTTAAGGTTGCATCTGACTCTGCCATTCTAGAGATATGTACCTGTTAGGTTGTGGGTTTACAGCATTAGCAACTGTGTCTAATTCATGTTTGTGTCATGAAGATAACATGATATGAAGATAACATTTCACACACTGGGCAGAGATTCCTCCTTTTTACACGTCTTGCTTATTTGATGTAGATCCAGTTTTCTATTCAAAGGACAGATAATTTACTGTAATATGACAACTGACTCATATTATTGCTAGAAAAATTAATGCAGATACCGTCAGCCGATGGTACCATGACTAAACACCGCATTTAACTGTAATGATTGAAATTTTTAACATTCTTTAAAAATGTTTTCTAAAAGTTGACCCGTTTCTTAAAAGTAGTGAACATAATTTGTTAGCCAGCATTTTGATCTTTTCATTGTAGAAATCACTTCTGAGAGTCACGAATTGTGTGAAAGCATATTTTAATTGGCAGCAGTTGATGGGCTACTGAAAGTATCAGCTGAAAGTTCTCACTAAATATTGTTGAAAGTAGAAAAGTTTTGAAGATACTGCATAGCAAAGAAGCAATGTGTCATCTAAAAGTGATAGACTTTTCATGTAACACTGTAAAGTGAAAATTTTCAGGGTAATGTTTTAGAGACATCAACATTGATTAGTTATTAAATAGTACAAACCCTGGCTGGCTGTGGGGATTTAGACAAGTCATTCCACCCAGAGCCTCAGTTATCTTATCTGTAATCTGGGTTTGGACTGAGGTAGGCTATGTGGGCTCTGCAGCTTGGCAGTTCCTAGATCCTGAAAACAGTACCTGAATAACCCAAAGAATTGCAAAAGTCACAAACCTTCCCTTTAGCAGAAAAATCTAATGTATCTAGACTGCCAAACAACCTCAGATTTCCCTATAACATCCATTTGTTTACTGTAGGTAAGCTGTAAGATCATTCAAAATTTCATAGTTACTTAAGGATGTTCAACTTTAAGGGAATAACTTTTCCACTCCCTTCCCACTCAAGTGAACAATTGGGAAGAAATTTCTTTCTAGGATTATTTAACAAACATAAAAGTGCACCTAACTTGCCCACCAAGTTTTAAATAGATTATATTCAAAAGTGGGTAAACTTGAACTGCTTTCAGATTTGAAGTAAAATATGATACTTTTGAGAAGATTCTGAGTTGCCTGCTAGAATTTCTATTAATTTATAGCATTTGAAGCAAATGATAATAAACAAGTCCTTTACTTCTTAGCATTATACATCTTATTGTCTACAGGATCTGATGAGTAACTGATTAAATTAGCACAACCTTTCTCTGCATTGAGACATGGGGTTTTATTGGCAATAGTATATATCTTTTCTTAGCAAATTCCTCTGTGATTTTTCTTAAGCCTGTTAGTTTGATTCTATTCAATCAATAAGAAGTGTTCGTAAGAAAATTATTGCTGTTAGATTCTTATTCTTTCTCCAGGACACATTATAGTTTAATTTGTCAGAAATATTTCTTTGAATACATAATAAAAGCTTTCTCCGTTTGTCAAATATGAGGGTGCTGAAGTTATCCTCATCAAATGCATCACCTAAAGCTATAAAGCTAACGATATGCATTTGATCACCTTGCCAACTGTTTTATATCTGAGAAACAAAGGAAACTACACATGTATATTAAAACTAATTAGCATTGTACCCTAAAGCAATTAAATAAATATTAGAAGAAACTCCCACAGCCCTTTGTTTTGCTATAAGGGGCTCAGCTGTGCTCCTTCTAACCCTAACTACATCACTTCAAATTACCAGTAAATTAACAGAGGAACACTTTCAACCTCAGAGCAGATTTGATCCAAATAGTCTTTAAATGCCATTTCTGTTCCTATTAACCTAAAGATCGGCATAGCAGATATTTTCTCGAGGCTGCCCAGCAGTCCAGGGCATTAACGGCGAAGTTGTGACAGCACTTTTCATGATGATTTATGATTCCGTGTTTAACTTGATTACGCCAATGCTGACTCTGAATACTATTTCAATTAGTGCACAGAAGGTCACATCACAGATATTCCTCTATAATCTATTCCTATTAACACTAATACACAGAGTAACCAAATCTTTTCACCCTTGTTGATTCACATCATCCATAGCCCTAACTGTAGGCTTGTTTACCAGTTTACTGCTTTGGACACTTCCGAAATGGTAATTTTCACTCCTTTGAGTATCATTAATAGCTGGACCATGACATGGGGAATAAAGCATCTCTCGGCTGGCATTCGTGCATTAATAATTATCAAAGCCTCAGATTTATTAAACAGGAGGTATGCTTTCTAAAATGCCTGTCTAAAGCATTATTTCATGACCAATTACTAAATAAATATACAAAAGATTTTTTAGGGAAATGAAATGGACTTCCGCCTAAAATCAATTTTAGCAACAACTCTTCTCTCATTATTGCTCCCTTAATGACTTCGAGGAACTGCTCCTATTTATTTGTAACCAGTCATAATTCTGTTTCCTTTTTTTTTGACTAATTTTCTATGTATAATCATTGGGGAAAACTGAGAATATTGGGTCATCAGGTCTTTCCTTTTTACCTGCAAACTGTTTATTAAACAGTCCCTGTGGTACAAAATTAAGACTACAAAGAGAAGTGGAGTTTTACTGAACAACGACAAAAAAAAGTTTTCAATTTGTCCAAAGGTTAAAGTGAAACCAACTGCTAGAGACAAAATCCGCACAGCATTTAAACAATTAGTGAGGAATGTTCAAAGACTTTATGTTCAAAGTGCATACAATTTGTATTTTAAGTTGTATGTGGAGGGAAACTAGACTTAAAGTTAATTAACAATAAACCAAGAGGGCTTCCTCACAGACGTTTAACTATGCACAGAGAGGCTGGCGTCCAGCGGAGAACGTGGCGAGGAGTAGGAGTGGGAAGATGGAATGTCACCATGCTCAGTGGGTCCCCTGTAAATGCTTTATTAACAATGATGATGTCAGCCTTGCAAAATATTAAAGGGGCCTCGTCTCAGTGGTTTGCTTTTTTTTCTATTCTTTTTAGTGTCCTTAATTTTTTTTTTTTTTTTTTTTTTTTTAATAATAACAAGGTATTTACAGAAGGAAAAGAAAAAAAAATCCCAATGGCTCACTATTGCCAACTCCTTGACAATTTTGCCTTTAGGGGGTCTCCGGCAATCAAAAATCATGTTCATATCTTTATGTTCACATCTCAGCTGATTTCATTGATTGTTCATGAGAGATTTACTGTAAGCTAAGTGCTTATTGAAGCAAGAAACACTTCCTTTTTTGAGGGAGGAGCTGAAGTTGCATGATTATTAGATACTTTAAAAAGAACAACCAATTGAATTTATAAAAATATCAGTTGATATGGTCTTATTTCTTCAGTGCTTTAATGCTATTGTTTCACATACTACTTCAGTCAAATGTAGACAGCTGGCCAATACCATGTATCAATCTAGCCTTTCTCCCCAGGCACTAACTCCTTTCTTCCCTTCAGAATTCATTTATTTCCGTTGACTCTTTTCCCTAAATCCCATTGCTAGGTCATCTTTCAGACCTGTGTCCCATATTCCAAAAGTCTACCCTCTTGCACTAATCCTAGCTAGACTATTAATTGGCAAGTCAGTGTCTAATACTGACTAAATGTGCAACCTTCTTTGCAGTTTTAAAAAAGGAATCTTTGAGCTGGACATGGTGGCTTATGCCTGTGATCCCAGCTACTTGGGAGGTTGAGGTGGGAGGATTACTTGAGCCCAGAAGTTGAAGACCAGCCTGCGCAGCATAGCAAGACCCCTGTCTCTAACAAAAATAAAATTAGCCAAACATGGTACCTTACACCTGTAGCCTCAACTACTCAGTAGGCTAAGGAGGGAGAACTGCTTGTGCCTAGGCATTAGAGGTTACAGTGACCTGTGACTGCACCACTGCACTTCAGCCTGGGTGACAGAGTGAGACACTGTCTGCAAAATTTAAAAAAAAAGGAATTTTTGAGAATGTAAAACAAACTATACTAGTAAAATGATGTGTTGCAGCATTACAATTTGTGGGTGAAGGTGCTGCTAAACAATGCTTTTAACACAACAGAACCTTGGTCTTGGCCTCCCTGCCGCAGCTACATACAGGGTCTAGGAAGACAGTTCCTGTCTTTGAGATGTGTGTGTCTGGTCTCAGATGGAGATAATGCCTAAAGGTGAAGTCAAAGTGGACTCCAGCTCACACATTTCCAACCATCTATTTTCATATTGTAAGCCCCAAAAACTTGAGAAAGGAGGAAGATCTTTATCCCTTTCAAGAATGTAATTAATGGGCTATGTACAGTGCCCAGCAAACAATAGGTGATCAAGGAAAATTAGTTTTCCTCCTCCAATTCTCGTTATCACTTTTTATGCTTCCTGTTTCCCTTACTCTACCCTTCTCAACTTTCAAAGGTGAATTGGCCAGAAGATGGAAGCCAGTAATCCTGGAGATGTTTATTCTACAGCAGTCCCCCAAATCCTTCCCTTCACCATGGTTGATGGCAAAATGCACTTGAACAAACAAGCCGTTTGGAAAGGCTTTATTTTTTTAAATTTTTATTATAATTTTTTATGGCAGGGTCTCTGTCACCCAGACTGGAATATAGTGACATGATTACACCTTACTGCAGCCTTGAACTCCTGGGCTCAAGTGATCCTTCCGCCTCAGCCTACTGAGTAGTTAGGGACTACAGGCCTGTGCCACCAAGCACAACTAATTTTTAAAATTTTTGTAGGCATGAAGTCTTTCTACATTATCTAGGCTGGTCTGGAGCTCCTGGCTTCAGGCGATCTTCCCACCTCAACCTCCCAAAGGTTTTTAACAAAATAAACAAAGGCTTAACTTTCCATTCCAATATTGGACTACTGATTGAAAGCTTATTTTTAAGTAGAAGAAAAATGCAGGTGGGGGATGGGAGAAGAATTTCGTGCCAGGGTAGCAAAGTAAGAGAGAGAATCATCTAATTTCTCTTAGTTGCCTGTAGACACACTTAAGGGGGCTTAAGTATGGACTGACAAAGATGAATGAACCTCCTTATTGTTGCATTAATAGGATAGTTAGAGTTAAGGATCAGTGAGCATTTATTCTTATAATAAAAGCTTTCTTTAGTTTTCCATATAAATGTACTTCTTTGTATAATAGTATCTGTGTAGTAATCATAAGTGATGCTTAGCCTACACGTCTGAGTGATTAGGGAATAGTTATAAATTTTTATATGCATATATCTATATCTCCATGTGGATGTAGCCTTCCTTTCTTTCACAGGTGGTTCATAAAAGGGTTGTAATAGAAAAGATCCACTTCAAATGAAAGGTTGAGCTGTTAACGTCTAGATTGAGAGCCATCACAGAGATTAGCCCCTTGCCCCAAGTAATTTATAAAAAGCAAATGAGGAGCTGGTGGCCATGAAAATAAATATAATTAACCCACATAGAAAAACCTTTACCCTTGCTACAGATAGTTTCTGCTTGATCAGGATGACTGGAATAACACACAAATAAAGAAAAAGATTCCAAGATTTCAAAGTTCCTTTCTAATTTCTTCATAAATAATTGAATGTAGAATAGGCCCATTTTTCAAACTCCGAATAAGCACCTCATGTATATGAGTCAGTTCATAATTTTTGCACAGATGTCACACTCCACAGGATATAAAAACAAACTAAAGATAGCCAGCCATATAATGTGTAGATATATCATCGTTACAGATGCTCAGTAGAGCTTGTGCAGTTTTTTTTTCCAAAACAAATCTCAAATCTACATATTTTGAAGATATAAATTTCTCCTTCCTTATTCTTGGACATGCTCTGTATTTTTTAAGTGAATTTTTAAAAAGTTTCAGGTCCACAAAGCTGGCATGCAACTGACACGGCTGGAAGAGCATCCCTACACAAAGAAGATACAACAAAGACAGGGAGTGTGTTTCTGACACAGCCTCTGAGAGCCTCTTAGTGAGAACTAACAGCGTCCTCTCCAATTAATTCAGGCTTTTGGCTCAGCCATTGGAGTTTGGTATCCTGAAAAAGAATCTGCACATGTTACTGACACGTGTGATTTACTGCAAATCTTCCTTTCGGGCCTGAAACACAACAATGCATCTCTTAGAACTGGGTAGAAGGAGGAAAAATCTTTCATAGATGGCATCCAACAATGCATCTCTTAGGAACTGGGTGGAAGAGGGGAAAATCTTTTATAGATGGTTCTTCCTGTTGGTTCATACACGTGATTCATTTGAGCTCTCTCAGTGGGCTGATGAAATTATGTGACTGCTGCTGCTCCACTCTATGACAGTCTAAACAGAGGGTTGAGTAAGGTTAAGGTGGTTCTCTGGGAATTCTGGGGACAGCTGGTTTACAAAAAGAACGTCAAATATTGATCATAATCCTTTCCTCAGGGAACACCCTAAAAGGGAAATGTCCAGCTGGAGGTTTCATTTTGGTGGCAGAATACGGTTCTTACGGGGAGCCTGACAGCCTAGGTTTGAATGCTGACTCTATTACATCTCAGTGTATGACTCTGAGTTATTTCCCTTCCTAAGCCTCAGTTTTTGCATCTGTAAAATCAGGATGATAATGGTACTTAGCTCTAAGTGATTGTGAGGATTAAATAAATAATGCACGTAAAGTGCCTGGCACACAGAGCTTACCCCTTGTTTTTATTGTTGACATTTTGTACATTACTTGGAAGGAACTCTTTTCTGCAAGGGCTGTGGGAAACACAGGAAACAAATAAAGGGAAGCACTACTTCAAACGGAAGGAAGGAAGTCAGGAGCCCATCACATCCGGTCGTGACACAGGTTAAAAAATGCACAGGATATTCTTTGCCAATCAATGTATTAGTAATAATAATAACAATATAATGGTAATGGTAGTAGCTAATATTTTATCTCATTTACTTACTAAATCAAACCAATATTTTATGAAATGATTCCAGTATTGGAATAAAAATGTAATTCTTTATTAAACATCTTACTGACATCAACTGTGGGGGACCGGGGAAAAGCAGGGAGACTTGGAGAATGCACTTCTCCAGAACAACTGACTTCCATCTTCTGGGCAATTCGTCTTTTAAAGTGCAGGACAGACTAAGCAGGGGAGAAAGGAGGAAACAAAAGAGAGTGGAAGGGAGAGAGAGAACAAATATTTTTTAAGCACCTATTATGTGCCAGGTACAGCACAGAGTACATTATATCTATTATTATAAGGGATAATGAAAGATCTCCCAGACTTTTGGAGTCATTTTGCAAGATGAAAGTAGACAGAAATTGAAGACAAATGGAATAAGCATTTCCTCATGTAAGCCCTAAGCTATCTCTATAATTTAGAATGTGGGACTAGATAGACTAGCCCTCCAATCCATTTTACTAATTCCTTAGGACTTTTTTCCTGTTCTGAAATTCTCACAGAAGTCAGTGAGTAGAGGAACCTCTTCAACAAATCCGTCTGACAACTTTTTGTGATGTCATGAGGTGAATGACAATTTATTATGTTGTTATACATGATAGATCAGGAGTAACATGGATGTGTTAGACATTTTTTTCTTTTTCTCTTTTACTTTGTCTCCTACCTTCTTTAATCCCTTACCTTCTTCCTTGCCTTCACTACATCTACCTTCCTTCCTCCCTCTCTCTCTTCTTTCTTTTCACTTCTCTTCTTCCTTCCTTACTCTGTTCTCAGTAATTAAAAACTAGATAGAATATTTTTTCAGGTTATATCCCCTAACTTTAGTCATCACACTTATTATTACAAAATGTGAGTTTTTATAACTATTCAGTAATTATTTCTTATTATTACACTAAAGATATACTTTCCTAATCAGAATACATTCAAGGATACCCAAACTACAACGGGGAGAAATCGGTTAATGAATGTGGTAGCCACATTTATTGTTTCCTATGTAGGTTCTTTCCTCTGTTTTGGATTCTAGAATACAAAAAAGGCTGCAGAGAGATTTCACGTCTGAAGCGAAGTTAATTTCTAGCAGATATAAGAAAGGTCACTACAGTAGAAGATATGGATTCTTATTTAAATTAAAAGAATCCCCAAATATGAACTGACCACTTACCCAAAACAAACTTTGTCCACTCTGTTTTTGGTAGACTCAGGTTAAACACATTTTTCTCTACATATTATAAGTCACTTGGGTACATATGAATTAAACTTAGTGATAATAGTTTGCTGTTAATATTAAACCTTGCATTTTGAAAAACAATTCTGAGTTTCTTTTGCACAAACTGACTTTGCCCTTATTGAATACTTCCTATAAAAAGTGCCAATGCTCATGGCGCCGACAGCTGGAGGGTCTCTTGGGGATGCACCAGTCTGCAATAAATGAAAAGCTCTTTTAGACTGGATTTTAGTTGTGTATTGTTATTTGTCTTAGAATCAATTTATTAGTCCAGAGATAATGTGACAGTTGACTCTTACAGTAACACAGTACTCATTAGCTAGCTTGACAGGGAGGTGCCAACATCCACTGGAGATTGTATTTTATTAATCTTCATGGCTCATTTGGAAGCTTGGCTGGCTATCTTGTAATGTGCCCTCGTGCTGACTGGGACAGGGATGTGTAGCCATGCTTACGACTGAAGAGCATAAACTTGCGTGATAAGATCTTTCTCCTTTCCCTGACCTGAAATGCAGATATGTAGTAAAGACCCAGTGGAATGCTGTAGGATCCAAGAAAAATTTATTCCTGAGAATCCATTGCATTCCTTCTAGATGCTAAGGACTATTTGCATGTAAAGCTACTCAGTGCTTGGTTGGTATACAGTTGTTCTTTGTCATCCGTGGGGGATTCGTTCTAGGGCCCACTGAGAACGCCAAAATTCACAAAGACTCAAGTCCTTGATATAAAATGTTGTCGTATTTACATGTAACCTATTTATATCCTCCTGTATTCTTTAAATCATTTCTAGATTGCTTATAATGCCTAATACAATATAAAAGCTATGTAAATACTTGTTATACTGTATTGTTTAGGGAATAGTTAGAAAAAACATTGTACATATTCAGTACAGATGGAACCATCATTTTTTCCCCCAAACATTTTTGATCTGTGATTGCACAATGCATGGATACAGATGGCTGCCTATATATGCTAAAAAAATGTGAGAAGGATTTAATTAAGTTTAAGGTAAATTTTTGAATGACTTGAAAGAGTAGAGTTTGCCATCATATCTTTGTCTCTCAATTTTTTTTAGTGATAAAAATTGACTTCTGAGTTGATCCAGATTTTGACAAATTTTAGCTTGTGTTTGAACAAGTTAAACATCATGACTCACAGCTTCCAATGGTCTTGTGTAGCTGACATTTTTGTTTTCAGTTGGATTTTTGTTATGAGTATATTTGGGATTTTATTGAGTTTTTTACCAATCATATAGGAATCTCTTGTAAAGTAGTTGCCCATGAAAAATGATTTTCATAAATATTTTGGAATAAGGCAAAAAATCTCTAAAACATCAAACTTTAGTGACTTTCTGAACATGTGAGTTTCTATTTGGTTACTAAATCTCTACATATAATATCCTAACTGTATATTTCTATTGGAGTTTTCACTTATTTCTTACCAATTCAAACATATTTTGCTTCACATTTACTGAAAATAGATTTGATTTGGATGTTTTCTTTGGCACTACATTAATAAGGCTAATCAATATGAGATTCCCAGGCTTAAAAAAATGAAATCAACATGTGGTTTAATTCTCACTACTAATACTACCCTGAAAGACTGTTAAGCTTCTGATAGAAAACAATAAAAAACGAGGAAATTCACTGTTAAAACGGCAGCATACCATATGTCCTTTAATACCTAATTACAACAGGGGCACGATAAGAAAGTCATTAAACCTGCACCCTATTGTGCATAGGTATCAGAGCACATATGGTGCATTTCAACCATTAGTATGAATTTGATTGCATCTGTGATTTTCTGTTACAATTTTGACTGTATTTTCAAGCAGAAAATGTTGGTAGACATATTGGTCATTGAGAAGAATTGCCAACAATGAGAAATAGGACCATTTTACCTCTCTAGAGATAGGTTATTATAAATTACATAAAGGCCTAATAACAGCCTTGTTTTCTCTTCTGATTTTCAATGTCTTTTGGTGTAATATTTTCCTCGCTGAAAATTTCCCATTCAAAGAAATTATTTTTACTTGCTTGATGAGAGAATTAGCTTCTGAGCCCTAGAAAAATATGCATTTCTTACTAAATAGTGCCTGTAATATTATAAATTTACATGCCTACACATAAAAAGTATAGGTAACGAAAAGGACCACCATATTTATACTTTATGTTATGGAGATGGAATTAATAGTGCCGTATAAGTGGGATATTCAAAATTGGTAATATGTTTTCTAGGGTATGGCTTTAAAGCCTTCTGTATCTCTATCATCTATTTGTCTATCTTTTAAATGCAAATATTAGGTATGGAGGATCAAGGATTAGTAGAATAAAAGCACCAGGTCCATTAATCTCCGTATCTCTAATGCCTAACTTGTGGTGTAGACAAGCAGTTGCCTGACACATTTAGATGCATGATAAACATAATTTGGTTTGAATTAGATTCACATAATTTACTTATATTTTATTCATTCATCCATTTTTTAAAATATTGAGCACTTTTCTATTTGTTGTGGACTGTCTTAAGTGCTTGGAATATAGCGATGTGAAAAATGGATAAGCCCTCAGCCACCATACATTCTACTAGAGAAAAATCAACAAGGCAAAAATAAATGTAGTTTTTCAGCTGATGGTAAGTGCAATGTAGGAAAATAAGGCAGTGAAGGGGATAGAGTGTGCCAGGGCGGTGGGTAGGAATTCTGTTGCTTCTTTGCTTTGGAGCCACATGACAATTAGGGTGCAGGGGGTGAGGGACTAACTGGGAGTCCTGGGCTTCAGGCGACCATTGTAAAAAGGGTTGAAGGGGAAGTGAGACTCATCCTGATGGTTTCAGGGAAGGCAGTAGTTGGGAAGGTGCTGGGTGTTAGAAGACAAACCAGTAGGGTCTTGCCAAAGGGCCTGGAGTTCCAGGATCCCTCTTCAGTCCTGAAAGAGTGATATGGAGGCTAGGAGACAGGCTACCTCATCTGGAGTTCCTGGAGTACCTGGACCCTCATTCCTACTTCCAAAGATGTTGAGGATGGGCCTGGCTTGGGGGCTCTCCTGCATAGCACATACTGCCTAATGCCGTCATTAACTCAGAACTAGATTAGGGCCTTACCAGAGATGACAAAAATTCTGAGGATATTTATTGCTGTTCAGGTTTGTTGCTAAGTGTATTTTTCCCATAGCTGGCAAATCATTTATTTAGAAAGCTTGAAAAAAATTTTTAAAAAGTTTCATGTTCCTTGAAGTCTGTATGAGAATTCTGTCCTGTGTTAAAAATTTGTCCTGGAATACTGTAATGAGTTATGTAGGCTGTACACATTACATATTGTTTTTGCTGTAAAATACTAATTGATTGCTATTGTACACATGTTGGACTAATTGGGGCATTTTTTTCTTTTTTCAAAGGGATTTGACTATTTTGGTTCAAGGAAATTTAACCCTGTCATTTGCTGCATGCGAGGGACTGGAATCAGACAAGGGCCTGGTTCTAAACCCAGAACAACTGAAATTTAATTCCTAAAGTTTAGGAATTGCTATAATAAATGCTATGCAGAGAAGTGAAATTGTGAACACAAGATTCGAAGATGGAGGTTTTACTATTATGTAATTAACAAGAAACCTTGCTAGCCTAAGTTTATGTATGTTTATAGAACTTTTCAACACTTAGAATTTGTGGTGAAGGGCAGGAAGAGGGAAGGAAACCTGTCTTTAAAACTGAGTTCACTGGTTAAAAAAGAGAGAACTGCATAGTGATGAGGGCCTACTCTTCATCCTAATGGATTCTTCTCTTAGCAATCTAATGGTGAAGTTTAAATATCATTTCACTTTCCTTGATCCTCATCTCACAAAAGCATTAAAGACCAACCCAATGGAATGTAATTGTAATTTTAAAATATTTTAAGTCAAATACTCATCCATTCACTAAAACATAGTTAAATTACTGTTTTGAGATTTTTCGAGAGATCAATGTTTTGACAAGAATTAAAAGGGATGCATTTTTATCAAGTTTTCTTGGGTGCAAAATAGGTCCTAATTTCTTATATTTGTCTAAATCTTGGATGAATTTCCAAAAATGGCAATTATGGAAGGGGCCAGTCACACCAAGATGTTGTTGAGACTTGTGAAAATGGATTCATATATAAGCATTTCCATGAGCAGAGTGGAACTGAAT
This sequence comes from Sapajus apella, assembly GCF_009761245.1. Lineage (NCBI taxonomy): Eukaryota > Metazoa > Chordata > Mammalia > Primates > Cebidae > Sapajus > Sapajus apella. Next base: position 19,219,131 of record NW_022436949.1, on the reverse strand, counting down.
AAATCAAGAGTGAGGATTTAACATCAGAGCCCTGAATTTGCAATGGAACAGTTGGAGACCCTACTCCTGCCACCTTTTCTCTCTGTAATAATTTTCTACTTGTAGCATTGTGAATATAATTTTGCTGCCACTTCCCAGGGCAATCATCAGTGGGTTATGCAAAGCATTCAGTGATTCCGCAATGACTTCTTAGACTTATAGACTTATAGACTAACTCTCTGCCACTAAAGCTATGATAGATAATCCATCAATCCCTATCCTAGCACAAACTTGTATTATAACACAGGCTATTCCCCAATTTGTCTGTGAGTGACTCAATGACAGGGAGTCTTATAACTGTACCTGGCCCATAGTAGCTGCTCATTAAATGTTTGATTATTATTAGTTACTGCTTCATAGGGATGAGGATTTACTCTGTAGACAGTAAATCATCAGTTAATGCTATTGTGATTGATCTGTTTGGCAGAATAATTTACCTGTTGACAAATCCAAATTTTTGTCTTTTCTTCCTTTTCTTTTCTGCCAAGAAAAGTAATCAGAACTTTTGTTGCCTTGCCTCAAGGTCATTGTTTTACAGAGCAGAAAACATTATTTTCTTGAAGGTACTGCTCAACTTCTCTCTGGCATCTAACCCATATTTACAACTGGCTTTGGTGTTTGAAAGCCAAGTCTCTTTAAGGACATTATGCAACAGTCTATATCCCAGAGAAAACAAGAAGGGAGAAAAAGACTTGGAAGTGGCTGCATCTGGGTTAGAGAGTGAGTCCTTAAGACTACTATGAAGGAATGCCCCATACTCTTTGGTCCCTTGGCAAGACGCAGGATGTGGTAGGAAGGGTCGTAGGACATCTCAGAGGCTGGGCCCTTGGCACTCGGGCTGCAACTCTACAGGAATTTTAGTGACGTGATAGCTGGGCCTGCATCTCTCTTACGCCCAATCAGAGGGCATTCAGACTGAGATATAGCAGAGTGACCACTTGGTCACTTGACCAGAAAACACCCTTCACAAGGACTCTGCTTGCTGAAGATCTCTGGGACCCCCAAAGAAATGGGTGATGAAGAAGACCCTAGAGTAAAACAAGGAGAATGTTTTTAAAAGTCTTATCTCAATTATGGCACCAAGACTGTGCAGACCAAGTGAGGCAGTAAGAATAGGTGCCATGGAAAGAAATGTGATCAAAATCGGCATCTCTTTGGAGAGGTTTAGGGATTTAAGTACAAATCCCTTTCCAGACCTCCTCAGCCTTTTTCCCATAGTAGCTACACACTTCATCTTTAAAACACTATTTGGCTGCCACAATCTGAACCCAATCTGCCTTGCAAGCCTTAGCTCCAGTTACACTCCACATTGAACTACATCCAAGTTAATGTGTTAGCCATCATCTTCCCATTTAAATTAGGATGTTTGAGTGACCACACTGGAATCATACTATTATGAGACATTTCATGCCTTGATATCAGTATGGCAAATTTGAATCAAGTGTCTTGACTGCTTGCTTAGTTTTATTTCTTATTTAAAAAGGAGTAAGTACAGCTGTTACACAGAAGAGTAATATGTGCCATTATTCTGGAGATTATTACTAATTATAAAAAATTTAGCGTGATCATGCAAAATTTAGGCATTTGACATAGGTTAGAAATAGGAAGAAACACTGAGAAGTTGGGATAAAAGAATTCTAGGCTGGCCAGACATTCACTACTTGACACATCCCTTTCTCCTGTCTTGTTCTCATCCACATGTATTCTCATACTCAAGCATAAACCCTTCTCAAAGTAACAGCTGGAGTCCAAACAAGATGAAAAATGACAACAGAGCTCAGGAAAAGAGGATTAAAAGCACCTAAGCTGTCAGGGTCCCCTGGGCATGTGACAGCTACTGCTCAAGCTGGGATCTGCTCTCTGGGAGCCTTTGGGAAGTCAGTGACTTTTGTGACCTCATCTATCTGAGAAGAGGTTATTTATTTATTGATTTATTTGAGATGGAGTCTCACTCCGTCACCCAGGCTGGAGTGCAGTGACACTATCTTGGCCCACTGCAGCCTCCACTTCCTGAGTTCAAGCGATTCTCCTGCCTCAGCCGCCCGAGGAGCTGGGACTATAGGCATGCACCACCACACGTGGCTAATTTTTGTATTTTTAGTAGAGACAGGGTTTCACCATGTTGGCCAGGCTGGTCTCGAACTCCTGTCCTCAGATGATTTACCCATCTGGCCTCCCAATGTGCTGCGATTATGGGCATGAGCCACTGTGCCTGGCCGGAAAAGAGGTAATTTTAAAAGCTCTCTTTCCATGCATTAACCTTCTCAGTATACATTCCAGAATATGACACACTGGTCTTCCTGAGGCATAGAAATAAGTCTTGAAGAGGCAATGTTTTATGTTTTCTATTTCATTCTTTAGTAAATTAAGAGGTAAGTGCAAATTTTAGAGAGATTGGACTTTAAAATACAACATAACTTATTGGTTCTGTTGGAAACATGAGTCTATTTAGATGAGGTATTTGATTTCTCTTCAATTCTTTTTAAGTTTTTTTTTTTTAAATATGTATTATTCAGCATGAGCAAGAAATAAATTCTCCATCTATGGGTTTAGCCCTTTGAATAACATGTGCTTAGGTCAAGGAACTACTTTTAAAAATTATACTTTACTACCATGCAGACTGCAAACAATTTAGTTTCAGTGTACCTTATGATCTTATTATTACTATGCTTGTTAGAACTCAGTTTGTAAAGCCATCATTTAATACAGGGTGAAGCAGGTCACTATGCAGACATGCTCATCAATGTTGCAGAGGAAACTGAAATAAAAAACATGAAATCAGAAATTTATTTTACAGACATAGTGTGAATATATTATTAGACTACTCTTTAATTTTTAAATGAATTTGAGGAAGAGCAATTGGAGTCCACGGACATAGGTTTGTTTCTTGAATTCATAAAATAACTGCATAAGCTTGGTCAGAATATTTTCACCTTTCTTACCCTCCATTTCTCTTTCTGCTAATTAAAAAGTTATCGCTGAGCATCCAATCAACTAATTGTTTGATACAAAATAGCTAAACTGTAGTTGGCATTTTAACTCAATATCGTTTATGTTAAGCTTTATCTCCTCAGAAGAAAAGGCATAATTGTCAAAGGCTATGGACTTTTATCAAATGGAAAAGGCAAGAGAGACATACCCAAACCACTGTTTCTTTTCTGCATTTGTAATCTGTTCTGGTAATGAAAGATAGGTTATACAGCAACTTAGTTGTGAATGGTAAAGCAAATGCATAGTATCAAAGACATTAAAACCACATAAAAGTTTACAATTATTTCTGAGATCTTTGAGTTGAGTAAACTCAACAATGAAAACGTTTAAGATGGGGTAAGGTGTTACCAGTCACTTCCATTCTTGACGTCATTTATTATGCTAATAAAAAGAAAATAGAATAAAGTATTCTATTAATAAACTTAACAGTAGAACCCAATAGAAATATGTGATAAATAAATACAATGTCAAGTTAGAAAAAATGTTGTAGTTTCATGTTGTTGGTTTGCAAATTGAATTTTTACATAAAATTTACACTAAATGGAACCTCATTATATAGTGATGAGGTCCAGTATGATCCAAATCATTAAAATCACTGTACTGCTTAATGATTCACTAAGTGGTACTGCAGTGCCATAAATTTAGCACTAGTTTCATGATTCAAAACACCAGACTGAGACACCAGCAAATCGTATGTGGATCATTAAATTTACAATGAATGTCAGAGATGAAATAAGGGGGAAAAAACACTTTGAGAGATAGGGATAATATGTGCTCTAAGGTGACATACATCAAGATAAATGATCTTATACCACTTGTGCTTGGATAATAATGGGGGGTAGTTTTTTTTGTTATTCCTCATTTCATAATTTCCAGAGGGGCTGGAAGTCTAAACTCCTACGAATTAAAGCAGCTGTCACTTTTTGACTACCCTGTGATCTGTTTCATTTATATTTGTAATATATACATTTATATATGCCATTACATTTTAAACTTAGCTGATTTTGCCTAGACATTATGCCTCATCTAATTCCCTATCATATTAGTTCACAGTGATTTTTATGGTTGAATGAAATTTGGACTGGTATTACATGAAACTTACCAAGAAAATGAGACTAATTTTGAAATCCTTAATAATGTTCTTTTAAATCATACCATTGATGAAATCTTAGTACTATCTTGGTATTTATTCTCTAGAATTGCTTATGTTGACAATCGGTGTATTACATCTTATAAAATGCAATATTAAATATGTTAAATAGATGCCATATTCTCACTGTCTATAAGTTTTACTCTTTAGACAACAGAGAGATTCGCATTTGAGAGTAATACACTACTTGCATATATGCTTGGAACATGAAAGGCAAACGTTTATTTTGGCCACAAGTTGTATTTTTATATAAAGTATATGAAGCATTATGATTTTTAATAGTCTGCTTAACACTGAAAAGACCAACAGATTGCTATGTGGTATCTCTAACACATTAGCCAAGTGTGTTAGCCAGCAGTACTATTTCTTTGTCAGGAAAACACTGATATTTACCATGTGATGGAGATTATGAGGTGCTGGTCTCAGACATGTTATACCAACTTTTGGATCTGGGGTAATTTGTCATGCTGGTGGTACACCACAGGCTATTTTTGTCAGTTATTCCAATCAAACTCTGTGGACTTTCAGACCAGAACCCTGTCCACATATTATCTTTATCAAGTAGGTGTACTGAATAGCATCTGTGGGGCAGACTATTTTTTGCTGATAGGGAGGGTGTTGTCTATTTTTATCTATCAGAAGAATGGCATAGACAACAACAGTTCTGTGACAGCACAGGATGGAGCTGCAAACTCAGGGGAGTCATAGAAATCACATCCATTGTTTCAGTGATATCTCTGTTAAAAAGTTCTCTGAAACTAAAGGCCATGTGCTGGTGATGATAATTTGTGGAAGTCACATAGAAACACTGCTTTATCTTTCTAGTCCAGGATGGAGAAGAATAAACCTTCTCCTTGAGGGAAAAGGTGTGTTAGTCCAATCTCATGCTCTGTTAGTAAAGATATACTCGAGACTGAGTAATTTGTAAAGGAAAGAGGTTTAATTGAGTCACAGTTCAGCATGGCTTGGGAGGCCTCAGGAAACTTACAATCGTGGCAGGACGGAAGGCAAACATATCCTTCTTCACATGGCGACAGCAAGGAGAGGTGCCAACCAAAAAGGAAAAAAGCCCCTTATAAAACCATCAGATCTTGAGGGAGCTCATTACCTATCATAAGAACAGAAGCGTGGGGTAACTGTTCCCATGATTCAATTATCCCTCCCATGATGTGGGGATTATGGGAACTACAATTCTAGATGAGATTTCGTTGGGGACACAACCAAACCGTATCACAAGGATAGTTTGATTCTGGCTACTGAGCCCTGAAGTGAAACACTGAGGAGATCACTTATTCTTTCTTGATAAAAAATTCTTACAAATCCTGCTTTTGTCTGGGGGAAAAGTCCAATTGAAAGATAAGAAAAGAGGAAATTTGTTCAATGAAAGCATTTAAAATTGATTAGTCTACTTAACCTTTAGGAGTTTTATTCAAGTTGGCTAAATACTTGTCAATTTCTTCTTTTGGAAAGAGTATTAGTAGTAGTAATCCTAAAAATGAATCTGTATCGTCTCCTCCCTCTCCCAACACTTATGAAGGTCTTAGACTGTCCAGGTGAAACACAGGACAACAAACACACACCAACACTAACAGAGAACTATAAAAAAGAAATGTATTCACCCTGTCCTTGAAACTTTGAAAACAATTTCTAGAATAAATAGGTTATAAAAATAGGATATTCTCCTGGCTCACACTGAGGCTAATATGTAGAGATTGCTTGCAGCAGAGGGGTATAGATAATTAGGAGAGAAAATACAACATGCTGTTGCAGTCTTGCCTAAGACTTAGGACACGATTTTAAAATGGAGCAGTTTAGTAAGGTTCCAAGACAAAGCAAATGACCTTGGTCAAATGCTGGCTCTGAAAGAACTTTTCCTCTTTTTTTTCTTTCTGCCTCTGAAATTTCTCCTAAATCTATGCAAGAAGTATATTTATAAAATTTCTTATTTTCCCTTAATAATTAATCAGTTCCCCTTATTAGTATTTGGTCCATTAAAAGGAAAACGAGGAAATTATTTTGGAAGAGAGAAACATGACATAAGGGAATGTTCCCTTCAGTTAGGTAGATAAAGTAGATCCCCCCCTCACCCAACACCCCTATCCTTCAGATCTGTGGGCTAGTAGGAAGATGATGAGTGGGCTAGTGGAGGAAAATTATCAGAATTGTGTCTTTTAACATTCTTTCTTTGGGGTCTCAATGATCTGAATGGAGAAGAGGTGAGTTAGCCAGATTAAGATGTAAATAGAGTAGAGGGGCTTTTGTTCAACTGCTTAAGAAAATTTTTTTTAACTGTGCAAAGATACTGGGCACAGCACCCTTGCACCAATATGGGGCAGCCCATACATTGTAAGGTAGCAGAGTAGTGGGCTTAGGCAGACAGAAGTTTTGGTTTTCACTCCAGGGTCTTCGTTTGTTATAATGTGGCATAAATAATGAGAAGAGGGCCAGTGGGCAACCCTGGAGCTTGACATATTGAGAGGGACCATGGAGGACAGGAGATGAATAGAGAGTGTGGCAGAGACTCAAAGTGGTCTGTGGCACCAACAGTAGTGAGGGTGTGGAGTAGAGATCAAGTCCATAGGATGGTCTATCAAGCAATGACCAACCCCAGAAAGAGTCTACCACTAGCTCATCAATTACAGGAATTAGGTGTGGAGTATAACAGTATGGCCCTATATGGGAATAAGCCAGTCATTATACAGAAGATTCCAGAGAGTGGTTACGTGTCCAAGAACTAGCGCAAGTCCAAGAAATCCCATTAATACCAGTATCATGAAGTTGGATAAACCTCTCATCATATACCAGGGCACTGCTTTAGGACTGCCACAAAGGAGGCATGGAAAAATCTAACAATTGAACATCTTCCAAAGGCTGATTTAGACTAAAAGACAGAGACATTTTCAATTATTGGCTCAGATTACATTTAATCCATATTAAATTTAATTTTCCCTCCATTACTTAATTGATTGGAGACTTCATGAAGAGTTTGAAGTAGGTTACAGAGGAGTCACATTTTCCCTGCTTATTTGAGTTGTAATGTGATAAACATATGTAACAGTACAGAAAATTTAATCATCTCTATGGTTGTTGGTTCTCTGTGGGTTGAAAGTAGGAGGAGCTGCACTTCCTTGAGCCTGAACAAAGCTGGAGAGACTAGTGGAATGGAGTCTCTACAGCTAGGTCATTAGGCTGGAAGCCAACTGAATGTGCTGCCCAGACAAGGCCTGAAGGTCTCATAAAGAATCGCGTATGTCTAGCTTGCAGAGTATATGCAACAGCATAATTATTGAGCCACTGGTGAAAAATTTTCAATATGAAAATAAGAGCATCTGGGATGTATGACTTCTCTGTAAATGTCTGGCTTGTGTCTGAACGATCTGTTTCTCCAACATTGTGAGCATTGACTATCCATAAACAGCTCATCATGGTCAGAAACAGTGTTCGTTCAGCTGTTGGTCAACAATATAAATGGCCTTGTTTTGATCAGGTCTTCCGTCTCTTTAATGTTATTCTAGTACTTAATATATTTTGCATACTAATGCCTTTGACTAGGGAAATGTCTTTCTTGTGATCTCTATTTTAAATGTGAGCTTTTTTTTCTTTTCTTTTTTTTTTTTTTTGCTTCACAGAAGATGCTTGATATTTCTTTAGTTTAGGGATATGAAGTTGTGCTTTAATCATTTTATGAAAAATTTTAACTTATTCTCATAAGTGGATTAACTTCCTATCTTTTGTGAGTAGAGATGAGGACTAAAAAAGAGAATAAAGCAGAATGTAGAGAGAAGGCAAAGAAATGTATAATTATTTTCCCTTTTTAGCATTGCATGTATTAGTTTATACAAGCATCTATTTTTACTCATATCACCATATTCCTGAACTTTACAGAACCTTGAAATCTTGTCTAAAACTAGGACATAGAAGCAATTCCTTTCAGGATAATAGCTAAATAGTGGCTTTCAATTCAATTTCCCTTTGAGATGGGAGTTCTGAAAACATTTATGTTTTTTTGGGTCCCTTTTCAGATAACCCCTATTAGGAACCACCACTCAGTGTGTTGTAAATATTATGTTATACTAAATTTATACAAAGATTCCATCTCCCACCTCATGGGAGCACAGACAATGAAGAATATTAAAAAGAAATGTTTTGGGGGTGGGGGTGGGGAAGGGGGTGAGTGGCACGGTTCCTAGAAGGGATGTGTTAGAAATGGTAGAGACATCAAACATGGAAAACATTTCTTTCCACGTATATATATGAAAGAGAGGTTGAAGTAGGAGTGGTTCTGGCCCTACTCTGCCTCTAATGCCATGTGTGACTTTGGCCATGTGTTCTGTTTCCCATATCTCATCTCTAAAACCAATCACTGATTTCATACAGTTGATAGGAGAATAAAAAGAGCTAAAATCTATAAAAATATTTACCATTATAAAATATCACCCAGTCATGAAATATGAACTCTATTAGTATTAACTAGATATTAATGAAATTATTTAACGTTTTTGCATTTTATTAGCAGATAATCTGTACAGCATGACCCTTTTCTTACTCCCATTCTGTGCTCAGAATCATACAGCTGCTGCTTTTCCTCATGTTGGGTGTTTTCCTTACCAGGGTGAAAAGAACTTCGGGTTTTCCCATCTTTCATAAGCACAAGGAAACGCAATATCCCCATCCATGCTGAGCCTGTGACAGCTTATTGACTGTTAATAACCTTGACAATGTTATTTTTCCTAGAGAAAAAGGAGACTTGATGACTTCTTTGTTCAATTTCACCTAAAGAGTAGTTTTGCCTGGTTCACACAGTAAGTGTCATTGGTAGGGAATTGTCCAGGAGGCATTCAGTATGTAAATGTTCTAATTAGATCAATGTAAAAAAGCAGTCGTACATTCTGTTATAGCAGTGTGTCTGGTTCCATTAATAAAAGCTCCCGAAGGCATGCACTACTAGTTTTCTCAATTAGTTTGTCCCAGATCATTTCATCTTAGGATAGGGAGGGGAGAAAGGGTGGAATGAGAGGGTGAAAGGGTGGTGGCAAATTTACAGGTATTTTCTTCTGCTCAGAGAGCTGCCAAATTTGTCCCTTGTTCCACCTGGTCACTATATTGGTTTTTAGAAAATCATAACCCTATATAGCATTTGGACAAATGAAAAATCAAAACACAAATTCCCCTCTTCTTTTTTTCCTGATGGAAGAGATAGTACCAGGTGGAGCCCTGCCTTCTCCTCCTCCTCCTCCTCCTCTTCTTCCTCTTATACTTCCTCATTGTTACTTTCCAGAGAAAGTATCATTAAGTAAAATTCCTAGCACAATACCTGGCACATAATAGCTGTTTAATTAAGCATTTGTTCTCTTCACTTTCTCAAAGAGATAGCATGCCCCGGGCTTCTGAAAATGCAGAGCAAGTATGGATGACTGTTGAATGCATAATAAGGGGACCCAGTTCATATGAGGGAAGACATGGCAGTCCTCTCTCCTTACATGTGACTTTGAGATTATCAGACTGTACAGCTGTTTGTTTCAGAAGCATCTGAAGCTTTTAAAGGGAGATATGTGCAAGAGAGCTTTTTTTAACATCTGAGAGGAGGAGGAGAGGTAAGAGGGTAAAATCCTAGCAGAGAGCACAAATACTGTGTGTGCCGTTGGCTGCTGCACTGTGCTCTTCACCTCCCTCCACATTGTTCGTTCTCCAATCACTTTATTCCCTATTTGGGCGTAAACCTTATCAATATCATTTCCAAGTTCCTCCCTTCCCACTCCCATTATAGCAGTGTGTCTGGTTCCACTGATAATTTGGGGGTCAAGAAGCCACTGGAGAATATGGAGAGCAGTAAGAGGTTGACCAATAGAATAGGGAGTCAGGGCAACGGTAATGAAAGCTGGTAACAGAGGACAAGTGTAATGCTTAGAGGCTCTAAGTAGCCCTAGCTTACCTAGTGTACCCTAGCCTACCTAGTCTACCTATCTTATGCAAGAAAGCCAAAGAATTTGCTTTCATAAGGCGTGCTGACTTGCTTCAATTGCCCCCCCATCTCCCTGAAAGACATAAACCAAGAGTTGGTAAGATGACACAGAAAGATCATACAATCAGAATGGAAAGGGAGCCTTAGGTTGACTTTGCAGTTCTCAATTGCCTGTATAATAATCGCTTGCCCTTTCTGAGACTCGGGTTTTCCGTCTGTAAATTGGAGACAACATTATGTGTTACATAACTCATGGGATTGAAAACCTTCTGCAAATTGTCTTACCTTGTATACTCTTTGCACATTTTGTGCAGAATCCACAATTGTAGTATTCATGGAGTCATTCCAGAGTAGCTGTATTGAGAAGGATGATGCAGAAAAATGACTGAATAATAGTTTATCATTATCTGTAGTGCTATTCTACAGAGGAAAAAGACAGTGTTTATTGATATGTGTGTGTATGTGTACATATATATATATACCAACAAACATATATATATGTAGACTTGTATAAAATATTTTTGAGGCGCAATAGAAGGAGATAGGTTAAAGATAAAAAAGCATTTACTGGTTATAATGTAATATGGGTGACCATTTTTGGTTATAAAAAATTTTTACCTGGACGTCTTAATGACCAAGATGGGTATGCACACTCAGTGTAAGGTTATAATACAAATTTAAAGGGAGTTACTGTAGCTAGAAGGGGTGATAATGACGGCCAACTAGCTTATGTTTATCAATAAAATATTAGTTTAAACCATATAAAATATCTGTTATTTCTGAAATTTCTGATATTTGCCAACCCTCGACCTACAAAAATGACAATTTTGTATTGTTCAGCCATTCTAGGAGCAAGAGGTCACAGAATGAATTGTGACAGTGACCTAGAATGTATGAATGAGAATGAGCAGGTGGGTTTGGAAAAAGGTAAGGGGATGTGGGTTGCTACAGAACGCACATTAACATGGCTAACCGTGGATCCAGGATGGAGAAAATCCAGTGTAGTCATTATACAGTGTTAAGATGTTGGGAAAACTGGGATGGACTGAGTGGCAGTCTCTGCTCAGAATGGCTTTCTCCTACCTTTTCATCTGGCTCACTCCTACTCATCCTTCATGTCAGCTCACAGAAGTCTTCCCTGTCCTAACAGAATAGGTTTTACCTCGCTCTTACATGCTTTTGTAGTGCTCTGTGACTTTTCTTTATGACACTTGAGAGAATTGTTATTTTGTATGCACGTATTCAGGGGTTTAAATATCTGGCACCTTCACCAGATCGTGGAGCTTTGTGAGGGTAGGAGGCATGTGAGTCTTGCCTGCTACTGTTTCTTCAGAGTTTCACATAACATCTGGCATTCAGGAGTTTCAAAATGTCAAGGAGTCTAAGGATGATGACTTTTTAAGTATAAACCAGATGACAGAGTATAGTGGAAAAGAATGTGAATCAGAAGCTGAGGAGAACAGAGGAAACAGATCTGACATATGGGCCAAGTGGGAAATGGCAACCAATACCCACTGTGACTTGAAAAATTTAGAACAGACAAATTGACATTAACCCATTAGAATTAAGAAGAGAGGGTGGCTCTATTATGCAGTTGTGGAAGTGACCTTAGTGAATGAGAAGGCTGCTCCCTCTTCCTCTACTGCACTCTTTTTTTCAAAAAATTATTTTTAAAGTTGACAAGTAATTGTATATATTCATGGGGTACTGTATTAGTCTGTTTTCACACTGCTGTAAAGAAAGAACTACCTGAGACTGGGTAATTTATAAACAACAGAGGTTTAGTTGATTCACAGTCTGCATGGCTGGGGAGGCCTCAGGAAATTTATGATCATGGCAGAAGGTGAAGGGGAAGCAAGGCACGTTTTACACGGTCCGGGAGAGAGCAAGCAAAGGGAGAAACTGTCAGACATTTTTAAACCGTCAGATTTCATGTGAACTCATTCACTATTATGAGAACAGCATGGGGGAAACCACTCCCATGGTCCAGTCACCCCTATCAGATCCTTCCTTTGACACATGGGGATTACAATTCGAGATGAGATTTTGGTGGGGACACAGCCAAACCGTATCAGTTATGTAGTGATGTTTTGATACATATAATACATAGTGATCAGATCAGTGTAATCAGTGTATCCTCTTCTGAAACCACTATCATTTTAAGATAATTGCTTGATTTTTAAAACATTTAATTAATTAATTTGAGATGGGGTCTCACTATGTTGCCCAGGCTAGACTCCAACTCTTTGACTCTTTCTGCCTCAGCCTCCTGAATAACTGGGACTCCAGGTGTGTTCCACCACACCTTGCTTTCCCACTGCTTGACCTGGCAGATATTGAGAGAATGATCTTCATGAGAGAAGCTACCAAAAGACAGTGACTTCAAGAAGTCAAGTTAGTTAGTTAAATAGTTAATTATTTAATGTTTCTGTAGAAGCAGAATCTTGCTATCTTGCCCAGGCTGGTCTCCAACTCCTGGGCTCAAGCAACCCTCCTGCCTCAGTCTTCCAAAGTGTTTGGAATATATGCATGGGCCATCACACCTGGCAAAGGGCTCAAGCTCTTGGAGAAACAAAAATGGGGAGCAAGATGAGAAATGAGGTTAGATAATAGCCCCCAACTGAATTGTGATCTCAAAGGGACAGGAGGCAGGTCCTGAGGGAGATCTGGGGGTGGGTAGAAAGAATAAAGGTGAGGTGGATATTGGGTAGTTTTCAGAGAAGATTGGTTGAATGGAAAAGTTGGATCTGGTGTGGCAGATGTGAGTAGTGTGAAAGGAAGTCCCTGAGGAAAGAAGTGGAATGAAGTAGAGGAGAAATTCTTGCTGTGTGGACAGTGTATGTGGAATGTTGCAGACTGTGAGCAAAATGCATGCTGAATGTTACAGATTTCATGTTGAAATCTAATCCCCAATGTGATGGCATTAGAGGTGGGTCCTTCGGAAGGTAATTAGGTCATGAGGATGGTGTTTTTATGAGTAGGATTAGTGCTGTCATGTGAGGAGCCCAGAGAGCTAGTTGGCTCTCTTTCTGCCATGTGAGTTTGCAAGGAGAAGTCAGTCCTCATTAGAAACCAGCCATGCTGGCACCCTGATTTCAGCTTCCCACCCTTTAAAACTGTGAGAAATAAATTTTGTTGTTTAAGCCACCCAGTCTATGGTGATTTGTTATAACAGCTTGAACTGACTAAAATACCCAAGCAGGATTATGGAGCTGTTGCTAGAAATCTCAGCTGTTCAGCAGACTCAGGTTTCTGACACGATGGCTAGTCTGCCAGCCTTTCCACACTCTTCTTCCCAGCTAATTTAAGAATGTACAAAAGGTAGGTGGTGAGGTTCCTGCCCTAGAGCTTAGGATTGAACTAGGAGAACAAGCAAATCTCTCTATAATTATTAAAGTAGTTTAATGATATGCTTTAACAGTTATTTTGCTGCATGGCAATTAGATTAAAATGGTAAGTCAGTCACATAAATGAATATAATTAGTAGTATTTCTGCATAGTTAAATCAAGCATTTAGAGGCCTGTTAGGTGAACGGTGGTCCAGGAAGAAAGAAAATTTGTGGCTCCTAGCACTTCCCCTGCTAAAGAGAAGGATAATGGATTGCTTCAAGATTCTGTCTTTGATGTGGTCCTTAGGATGCAGACTGCCTGCTTTCCAGCGAGATCACCATATAACTCTAGTAATAGTCCATCCTTGTCCTTCCTCTCAAGATGTGGACACAGAGGAAGAAGGGAGGGATGGTGAGAAGGACAGGTGAGGGGGTAGATACCTCTTTCCACGAGAGCATAGAAAGGGCCTGACTTTGGGAAAGCATCTTGTTGTCTCTTGCTTCGGTTGAAAAAAAATTATATTATTTCAAACACAGAGAAAAAGGAGAAAGAATGTAAGTGCCCATCCATCCTTGACAGATCTTGACGGATGGTATATTTACTTCAGGATTTTAAAAAAGGAAATAAATTATGCATTACAGGTATAATCTTCTCCTTTCATAAGTCTCCCTGACACCATTTCCCTCCACCTAGGGGAGCCACTATTTCAAAATAAGTATGCGTCCCTTTCATGTGTATTTTTAGGCTTTTACTGTGGATGTCTGTTTTCTAAAAAAGATATAAAATATTTGTGTTTTAAAATTTCTCATAAATAATGTACTGCACTTAAGAGCTTGAGAGGGTTTATTCAGAAACAAGTTAGAGAATATCCAATTATCAAGCTTGAACCGTGTAACATAAGCACTAAGAACACAATTATAGTACATGTAAAGAATTCTGGTGTAAGCGATTTTAGGTCAGGTGCAGCAGTTCAGTAACATTATTAAGTAACCCAGTCTGTTCACGCCCTCCTGTCCTGCCAGACTTAGCAAGCTACATTGCTTTCCTAATGCTTGTTGCCTCAGGGTGACAAGATGGCTGCAACCAGGAACTGTGGTCTCTCACAAACTATATTCAAGGCAAGAGAAAAAAAAAAAAAAAAAGAAAAAAGGAATTTCCAGTATTAACTCCTCTTGGTCCCATGTACACTTGCCATGTAATCCTGCAGCTAGGAATACAATGGATTTATTAATTCATTAATTTTTAAAATAATACTAACTAATTCACCCCTTTATCCAAATATTTATTTTTTTAAATTTACAAATAAAAATGTTATACATTTTTGGTGTACCATATGATATTTTGAAATCTGTATATGTAATGGAATGACTAAATCAAGCTTAACTAATATATTAATTACTTCACATATTTATTTGTGGTGATAACACTTAAAAATCTGCCCTCGGGGAATTTTTCTTTTCCTTTTTTTCTTTTTTTTAAACAAGATGGAGTCTCGCTCTGTCACCCAGGCTGGAGTGCAATGGTGTCATCTTGGCTCACTGCCACCTCCACCTGCTGGGTTCAAGCGATTCTCCTGCCTCAGCCTCTTGAGTAGCTGGGATTACAGGCAACCACCACCTTGCCTGGCTAATCTTTGTATTTTTAGTAGAGACAAGGTTTCACCATGTTGGCCAGGCTGGTCTCAAACTCCTGACCTCAAGTGATCCACCTGCCTCAGCTTCCCAAAGTGCTGGGATTACAGGTGTGAGCTACTGCACCTGGCCTCTCTGAGCATTTTTCAAGCATACAGTGCATTGCTATTAACTATTGTCACAATGTTATACTTATTTCTTCTGTTTAACTGAAATTTTTTTATCCCTTGACCAACATCTCCTTAATCCCCGAACCCCCACTTCTATTAACCACCATTTTATTCTCTGCTTCTGTGAATTTGACCTTTAAGTTTCCACACGTAAGTGGAGATCATGTGGTAATTGTCTTTCTGGCTTATTTCATTTAATGTAATGCCCTTCAGGTTTATCTAAAATCCTGTCACAGATGTTAGGATTTCCTTTTTGTGTGTGTGTGCTGAATAGTATTCCATTTTGCATATACACCACATTTTCTTTAGTTTTTGTTGATGGGCATTTAGATTGATTCCATATCTTGGCTATTGTGACTAGTGCTGCAATGAACATGAGAGTACAACTATCTCTTTGACATACTGGTTTCATCTCCTTTGAGTGTATACCTGGCAGTAAGATTGCTGGATCATAACGTAGCTCTTTTTTTTTAAATTTCCTGAGGACTCTCCATGCTCTTTTCCATAAAGGCTATAAGAATTTACCTTTCCATCAAGAATGTATCAGTGTTCTTTTTTTCTCCATATCTTGGCCAACACTTGTTTTCTTTCCTCTTTTGGTGAAGCCATTCTAGCAGGCGTGAGATTATATCTCATTGTAAGTTTTATTTGCATTTCTCTGACAGAGATGTTGAGCATTTTTTCACATGTGTGTTAGCTGCTTGTATATCTTCTTTTGAGAAATGTCTATACAGGTTCTTTGCCCATTTTTTACATGCCATTTGTTTCTTTGCTATTGAATTGTTTGAGTTCTTTACACATACATGCTCCTTGACTTACAGTGGAGTTATGTTCCAGTAAACCCACTGGGTATTGAAAACATCTGAAGTTGAAAATACATTTAATGCAACTGACCTACCAAACACCATAGCTTAGCCTAGCCCACCTTAAAAGTTCTCAGAACACTTACATTAGCTTACAGTTGGGCAAAGTCATCTGACACAAAGCCTATTTTATAATAATGTATGGAATAGCTCATATAAATTATTGAATACTGCACCGAAGGTGAAAAACAGAATGATTGTAAGGGTACTAGAAGTATGGTTTTATCGTGTTTTATTGAATGCCTATGGCTTTCACACCATTGTAAAGTTGAACAATGGTAAGTCAAATCATCTTAAGTTGGGAGCCCTCTGTATTTGGATATTAATACCCATTTTAAGTGTATAGTTTGCAAATATTTTCCCCAATTCTGTATGTTTTCTGTTCACTCTGTTGGGTCCCTGGTTGTGCTGAAGCTTATTAGATGTAATTCCATTTGTCTACTTTTGCTTTTGTTGCCTGTATTTTGGAATCATGTAGAAAAAAATTATTCTTAAGACCAATGTTGTGAAGCTTTTCACCTATGATTTCTTCCAGTCATTTTTCAGTTTCAGGTCTTATATTTGAGTGTTTAATTCATTTTGAGTTGCTTTTTGTATTTGGGGTAAGCTGAGGGTCTAATTTAATTTTTCTGCATATGTATATCTGGTTTTCTCAGTAGCATTTATTAAAGAGACTTTCTCCTTTGTGTATTCTTGGCATTGTTTATCAAAAATCAATGGATTCTAAATGCATAGATTTCTGTAATTCTGAACTATCTATTCTGTCTCATTGGTCTATGCATCTGTGTTTATGCCAGTACCATGCTATTTTGATTATTAGAGCTTTATAATAGATTTTGAAATCAGATAATGTGATGACTCTGGCTTTGTTCTTTCTGCTCAGGATTGCTGTGGTAATTCAGTGTCTTTTGTGGTTTCATACAAATTGTGGGATTTTGTCCATATGAAACATGTCATTGGGATTTTGATAGGGATTACATTGCATCTGTAGATTTCTTTGGGTAGTATAAGCATTCTAACAATATTAATTCTTCCAATCCATGAACACAGAATATCGTTCTATCTGAGAAAACCAGATATTTGTTTTTTCTTTAGTTTCTTTCATCAGTTTTCAGTGTACAGATCTTTCACTTCCTTGGTTGATTTTATTCCTGAGTATTTTTTTATAGCTATTAAAAATAGCTATTGTAAATGGGATTGGTTTCTTTTTCAGAGAGTTTATTGTTGGAAAATAGAAATGCTACTGATATTTTTTATGTTGATTATGTATTATGAAACTTTACTAAATTTATTAGTTCTAAGTGTTTTTTGGTGGGGTCTTTAGGGTTTTCTATATATAAGATCACATGGCCTACAGAGACAATTTAACTTCTTTCTTTACGATTTGGATACCTTTTATTTCTTTCTCTTGACTAATTGCTCTGGCTGTGACTTCCTATACTATATTGAATAGACATGGTGAGAGTTGGCATCCTTGTTTTGTTACTGTGTTAGTCCATCTTCATGTTCCTATGAAGAAATACCTGAGACTGAGTGATTTATAAGGAAAAGAGGTTTAATTGACTCATAGTTTTGCAGGGTTGGGGAAGACCCTGGAAACTTACAATCATGGCAGAAGGCACCTCTTTACAGGGCAGCAAAGGAGAGAATGAGTGCAAACAGGGGAAATGCCAGATGCTTATAAAACCATGAGATTGGTTGTGTGTGGTGGCTCATGCCTGTAATCCCAGAACTTTGGGAGGCTAAGGGCAGGCAGATCACAAAGTTAGGAGATCAAGACTATCCTAGCCAACATGGTGAAACCTCGTCTGTAGTAAAAATACAAAAATTAGCTGGGTGTGGTGGCACATGCCTATAATCCCAGCTACTTGGGAGGCTGAGGCAGAAGAATCATTTGAACCAGGAAGTCGGAGATTGAAGTGAGCCGGAGATTGCACCATTGCACTCCAGCCTGATGACAGAGCAAGACCGTGTCTCAAAACAACAACAACAACCATCACCACAACCACCACCACCACCACCACCACCATGAGATCTCATGAGACTCACTCAGTATTAGGAGAATAGAATGGGGAAACTGCCCCTATGATCTGATTACCTCCACCTGATCACCTGGTTCCCTCCTTGACACATGGGGATTATGAGATTACAATTCAAGATAAGATTTTGGGTGGGGACAGGGCCAAACCATATCAGTTCCTAATCTTAGAGGAAAAGCTTCCAACTTTCAGCATTGAATATATGTTAGCAGTGGGCTTGTCATGTATAGCCTTTATTGTATTGAGGTACATTTGTTCTCCAGCTACCTTGAGAGTTTTTTTCTCATGGAAGGATGTTAAATGTTGCCAAATGCCTTTTTTGCATCTATGGGGGTAATCATAGGCTTTCCCCCTTCTTTCTGTTACTGTGGCGTATCGTAGTACATAACATTGATTTGCAAATGTTGCATCGTCCTTGTATGCAGGAATAAATCCCACTTGATTATATTGAATGATCCTTTTAATATTGTTAGTATTTTAATGTTCTTTTAGTATTTTGTTGAGAATTTTTGCTTCTGTTTTCATCAAGGAAATTGGCCTATAATTTTCTTTTCTTATGATGTTGTTATCTGGCTTTGGTATCAGGGTAATGCTGGTCTCATGAAACGAGTTGGAAGTATTCCCTCCTCTTCAATTTCTTAGAAGAGTTGGAGGAGGATTGGTATTAATTATTTAAATGGTGGAATTCAGCAGTGAAGCCATCAGGTCCTGAGTATTTCTTTGATGGGAGACTTCTATTTCTCACTCACTGTCACACATTATTGGTCTGTTCAGATTTTTTTATTTCTTCATGTTTTGCTTTGGTATGTTGTGTGTAGAAATTAATCCATTACTTCTAGTTTATCCAATTTGTTGGCCTATAATTATTCATAGCGGTCTCTTATGATCCTTTGTATTTCTGGGTTGTAAGTTGTAATGTTTCCTTTTTCATTTCTGATTTGAGTCTTCTCTATTCCTAGTTTAGTTAGAAGTTTATTGACTTCTTTATATTTGCAAAAAACCAACTCAGTTTCATGGATCTTTTCTCGTGTTTTTCAGTCTCTATTTCATTCATTTCTGCTTTAATCTTTATTATTTTATTCTACTAACAAACTTTGTTTGTTCTTTTTCTAGTTGTTTAAAGTATAATGTCAGGTTGTTTATTTGAGATCTTTCTTCTTTTTTGATGTAGGCGTTTAGAGCTAGAAAGTTCCCTGTAATAACTGCTTTTGCTGTATCCTGTAAGGTTTGGTATGTTGTGTTTCCATTTTTGTTTATTTCAAGACATTTTAAATTTTCCGTTTGAATTTCTACCCATTGGTTGTTTAGGAGGATAGTGTTTAATTTCTATTTGTGAATTTTCCTAAATTCCTTCTATCATTAATATTTTATTTCATGCCATTGTGTCCAGAAATATACTTGATATGATTTTAATTTTCTTAAATTTGTTAAGACTTGTTTTGTGGCCTAACATATCTATCATGGAGAATATTCTATGTACACTGGAGAATAATGTGAATTCTGCTGTTGGATGAAATGTTCTGTACATGTCTGTTAGGTCTATTTGGTCTAAAGTATAGTTCAAGTCCAATGTTTCCTTATTGATTTTCTGTCTAGATGATCTGTTTATTGTTGAAAGTGGAGTATTGCATTCCCCTCCTATTATTGTATTGCAGTCTATCTCTTCAGGTCTATTAATATTTGCTTTATATATTTAGGTGCTCCATGTTGGGTGCATATATATTCACAATTGTTATATCCTATTGCTGAATTGATCCCTTTATCATTATATAATGACCTTCTCTGTCTCGTTTTACAGTTTTTGACTTAAAGTCTATTTTATCTAAAATAAGTATAGCTGTTCCTGCTTTCTTTTGGTTTTCATTTGTATGGAATATCTTTCCATTCTTTCAGTTTCAATCTCTGTGTGTCCTTGAAGGTGAAATGAATCTCTTGTAGGCAGTATATCGTTGTGGCTTGTTTTCTCTTTTTTTTTTTTTTTTTTTTTTTTTTTTTTTTTTTTTTTTTTTTTTT
>NW_022436949.1:19183243-19198933 GCF_009761245.1 Sapajus apella | reverse complement strand
TTTTTTTTTTTTTTTTTTTTTTTTTTTTTTTTTTTTTTTTTTTTTTTAAGTCTATTCAGCCTATTCAGCCACTTTATATCTTTCATTGTGTAGTTTAATATATTTACATTCAGGGTAATTATTGATATGTAAGGACAAGGACTTGCTGCTGTCATTTTATTAATTGTTTTCTGGCTGTTTTATAGATCCTTTGTTTATTTTCTTCCTCTTTTGCTGTATTCCTTTGTGATTAGGTGACTTTCTCTAGAGGTATGTCTTGATTCCTTTTTACCTTTTGTGTGTCTGCTACAGGTTCTTGCTTTGTGGTTAATATGAAGCTTATATAAAACACGTTATAACAGAATATTTTTAGCTTATACAACTTAACTTTGATCATGTAAAAAACCTCCATACTTTTACCCTCACATTTTATAACACAATTTATAATTTTTATATTATGTATTTCTTAACAGCTTACTGTAGCTATTATTTTTAACAGTTTTGTATTTTAACCTTCCTAGTAAAAATAAAAGTGATTTATAGGTCACCACTACAGTATAAGAGTATTCTGAATTTGACTGTGTACTTACTTTCACTGGTGAGTTTTATACTTTCATATGTTTTCACGTTACTGATTAGTATTCTTTCAGCTTGAAGAACTCCTTTTAGCTTTTTTTGTTTTTGTAAGACAGGTTGGTAGTGATGAATTCATTCAGCTTTTGTTTGTCTGGGAAAGTGTTTATTTTTTTTCATTTCTAAAAATGATGGCTTTGTCAAGTAAAATATTATTGGGTGGCAGTTTTATTTTTTCAGCACTTTGAATATATAATCTCTACTGGCCTGTAACATTTCTGTCAAGAAATCCACTGGTAGCTTTATTGAAACTCCCTTATATGTGATAAAGAATTACTTTGAAAACATGAGGTAGCTTGTTCTTGTTCTAGGTGTTGAAAGCATGCTTTGAAATAACCAGCATCCATACCATAGGGCATTTAGTTTGAGGTAGGAGTGTAACGGAATGAAGGGGCCAGAAAGAAGTGCCCTGAATGGGTGGTGCTGTATTAGATGCTTAACATTAGTCTCTGCTGTCAGAAGATCAGACATTCAGCAGCAGCAGAAGCTAGATCAGACTTGGTTAAAGAGATTCTATGCATCGTTTCCATCTCTGTCACCAAGACTACTCTCTCCATAAGCCCATTGTGCAAATATTAGACTGGCTAAAGGAATTTGGCTGATATCAACTGTCTAAGGCAGACCTTTTCTTTTCCTCCCTCCATCTCTTTCTTCCCTTCCCTTCCCTCCCCTCCCATCTTTTTTTTCTCACATAACCTTTCCATTTGATTATTTAGTGCCTTTTCTGCAGTATTTGCTCCCTGATGTACAATAATGTATGATACAAAGTTCTTCACATTTTAAGCCTATTTCTGTAAGTTCTCCCACATGACTTCTCCTAGATCTCCTTGTCCCAAATATTTCATCTTGCTTCTTCCAGGTCTCTGCTGAACTGCTTAAGCCATTCATCATTGCCTATGAGTTTATGTATATCTTTATCTTGGGTTACTTTCTCTCAACACAAAGTAGAAGATCAGGTGCACACTTGAAGTTCTGTCCACTGGGAGAATTTCTCTTTACTATTGTCTTTCAGAGCCATTTTGTAGTTGCGGCAGCTATCCGTTTTGGGAATGCACCCATATACTGAGCTGGCTCATCTGTGAATCAAGTCCAGGTTATTTCTTCCTCTGTCAGCTAGTACAGGGAACTCTCCATGAGAGAATAGCTGTGATCTGAACAAGTGGCATCACTGTCGTGGTGGTGAGTGATAGGAGTATCTGTATATCTCCTTGCGTAGCTTAGTTATGCCCTTTTAACCTGCTTGAGCCTGATCCTGGTGCTTCTCATCCCATGCAACCACATGACTTGGTGAATGTGGTATACGCAGCTTATTTGGGGTAGTTACAGTTACATGGTGGTTTGATATCTTGTAGTCAGATATTTTTCCTTTACCAAGGCCCAACAGTATTGCGAGAACTCCTTCATAAATTGCGTACAGTTCTTTGCTGGAAATGGCTTCATCTTGCCTTAGAACCCCAGGAGTCTTCATGTGAATCTACTTTTGGGGCTTGGTACAGATACCATATGGTACCTTTTCCTAGCACAAATTCTTCTAGTACCATGGGCTCTTGGGTCACCTGGTCCAAATAGTAAGGCTGCTTGTATCATAGCCTGCATTGGCTTTAATATTCTTTTCTTGATTTGGGTCCCACTTAGAAGGTAGCTGCCTTCTGTATCTTCCCCCACCCCATGATTGGGTCAGAACATTAATTGAAGTGTGGATATGCTACCCCTACAGAGTAGTCTAATAACGTCTACTAAGTGTGTATGTTTATTAAGATATGAGGTACAAGGTGCAATAATTTTGCCCTTTAGGAGAAAAAAATGTCCTGGTATGCCTCACATCACCAAACTCCTAGAAATTTCATTAGTGAGTCAGGCTTCTGAATTGTCTCCCACTATCTGGAGTGTTTTACCAAGGTATCCAAAGTCCTTGACACTTCTTGTTCATTGGTATAAATAACAGGATGTCATCAATATAATAGACCAGTATGATAGTCTGTAGATTGTCCTGATGATCTAGGTAACTTCAGGAAATAGCTTAATGTGTGGATTTACCATAGCACTGGGACATCTCATATGAGTGTTTCTTTAAATGTCTCTAAAAGGGTCCTCTCACTTTAACAGTTTGATTTGAATTGATTGATTGCCCTGATCCTACCCTTTTCCTTTTTCAAAGCTTCTATGGCAATAGCCTCTTAATTCCACAACCCTTATAATAATTATTTCCTTTGTTTCTCTCAAACACCAGAAATGTTGCATGAGCCAGTGTTTCGCCTCTTACTCATATTCTGTCCCAGTTCATCACAAGTATAATTTATTTATAACCTGCCAGGGATCATCAGTACTCTGACTACCACCAATAATGGGCCCTTTGTCCAGCTGGCTGGCAAAGAATTCAATTTCAGCATCTTAATCTTAAAACTGTTTCCTAGGACCACTCCTAGCACCAAGTGTTTTATGTCATATTTTCTAAAAACAGGTCTTGAGACAAATTCTTGTGGGTATTATTTATTTTCTTGGGAAGGAAGGAGTGAGGGGTAGGATAGGCAGTGGAAGGCATTTAAACCAAGATGAAGTCTAGCTTTAGCCTATTCCATGAGGAATTGTGTGGGGGCATGAATTGTGACATTAAGTTGGTCCTTGAAACAAGCCCACATCTGCCCCCAGGAAGTCATTAGCTGTGATCTGTCCCCAGGATTGTGGGTGGGGCATAGCCTCCTAGGTTAGGCCGCTCTTGCTTGTGAAGGCAATTACTTGGAAAAAGTTTCAGTCCCATGCCCATTAATAGTCAACAACACCACCAGCTAGGGGAGGAGCACGCTAGTCCTTGTCAAGGGGTCTGGCTAGTACACCAGCAGAATTCACTACAGCAAGAAAAATACTTTCAGAGCCAAATATTTCAAAGAGTTTGATCAAATGGATTTAAATATCAGTTAATTTACATTTCCAGGGATAGTTTATCTTCTAGATAGGCACGATCCACCCTATTTTTTTCTTGTAGGGTTGAATGATTCTGTGATAGAGTGGCATTTGCTTGTTTGGATGTTACCTCTAAAGACAACCACAGACATTAGCATGATCTGTATTTATTAAACTCTGTGAATCTCTTCTAAAATTATGGTGTCATTTTCATCAATTCTCTAATTCAGAATTTTTGGATATTTTGAGCTCTGAATATTCAGGGATGGGAAGCGAGTGCCATCCTCAGCTGCCATCTGCTCAGTCCACATGTCCACATGGAGTGTGCATACTCATACGTTGAAAAAAATCAGCAATGCTCCTTGTTCCCCTGCAGTCTCAGGTTCAGGGTGTTTGGATGTCTTGTCATATTCACAAAGATGTATAATCTTCTGAGCCACTGGGGGTCTGACAAGTTAGTTCTCTCAGAGCCTATTAATTCCAAAAAGTCCTTCATGTGAGGTAGCAGCTCAATAAATATCTTCAACAAGTTTCTATGACTCAGTCCTAGAAGTCTCCATGCTCCTGTTACTCCAAACTCCTCTTCTTTCAAAGGCACGAAACTCTTTATGATTAAGGGCATACAATGAAGAGAATTCAATATGATCACTTCTGCATCATGCAATGAACTTGAATTATACAGTTCACAGCACAATAGTACTTTGGAAGCAGAATGGCATCCTTATTTTTTGACTTGAATAAATTAGTCAAATCTTTCATTTTCATTTCAGATGCCTAATGGTAGCAGATGAACTTAGCTATTTCTTTTTAAATTCCATTTCTCAAATTTCTTACTGACAAGACCTAAGATCATATTAGCTTTTGAGTGTTAGCTAATTAGATAAAACTTTTCCTTCTATTTTTTTCCTCTTTCCTTTTATTTTCCTTCCTTCCTTCCTTCCTTCCCTCCCTCCCTCCCTCCCTTCCTATCTCCTTCCTCTTCCTTCCCTCTCCCTTTCTCATCCCCCCTTCCTTTCTTCCTTCATTTCCCTTTCCTTTTTTGATTGAAAATCTCTTCACCCTCCCAGGGGGAAGAAGTGAATGGAATTTGATCCATAGGGCTTACTCTTACTTTGGGCCAAGTGAATGACTCCTAATTCTATCCAGCAGAAAGTTTGAGGAGGTGAAGGGTAATATATGACTTTCATGTTATGTGGAATGAAGTAACATTTAGACATCTTTTGAACTAAAAACTAAATTTGTTTTTTGGAGACACCATATAAGAAACTTTTAAAAACTGAAATCATTTCTTTGTTTCTGATACAAATATCTTGGGGTTCTATGAGAAAATATATCTTCCTCTCAAAAATCAGCTTTGAATTTTGAAACAACATATGAGTTCCCCATAAAGAAAAGCACCAATAACCAAAACTTCAATGTCAATATGTTGCATTGAACTTATTTCTTTAAATCATTTATTTAAAATAGACTGGACTTCTCCCAGGGAATTCAAAGTACAGAGGAAAAAGAAGAGAATGTGTTCAACATTTTCTGTGATTTCTTTTTCAATTAGAAAAGAATCTGGAGCAGTGGAGTGATTCAAGACATGTATTTAGTTGGAACAGACAGGGCTTGGTTATAGATTAGATGTGGATTTGAAAGAGAGGGAGTGTCAAACACTTGTTTGTGGATGCTGAATTCATGGTACCATTTTCTGAGATAGGAAGGACTAGGAAGTGAGCATTTTGGAGGCAGGGGAATGTATAAAATTTGAGTTTGGAGCACATTAGATTGTTTATAAGATATCCAATTGTAGAAGGAGAGATAGTAAATAAACCGTAGGGTATATGAGCTTAGGATCAGCAGAATGGTCTAAGCTGGATTTGTAAGTTTTAGATGCTGTTGACATAAAGATGGTACTGAACATTTTAATCACCTATAAAAGAGTATATACAGAAAGATGTCCCACATAGTGCCCAGAAGAAACCCAACTTTTGGAAGTCAGGAGAGTAGAAGTTGGTTAAGACCCTAGGAAGTGCTGGCAGCCACATTTCAAAGAGGATTGAGTGCCAATTCTCTTGACTGCTGGTGAGAGTTTAAGAAGAATGAGGATAGAAGAAGTCAACTGACAGATTTGCAAGGTAAAAGTTGTGGCCTCCTTGACAAAGTTAATTTTAGTGTGATTTTAGGAATGGAAATATTATCAGGGAGTTTGAAGAGTAAATAGGAGAATTTTGATGCAGGGTTTGGAGGCAAAATTTTCAAGAAGTCTGGATATGACAGGAAGAGAGGAAAGGAGTGGCAATTGGAAGAGGATGGGGAGATATGAGGTCAAAGGAGAACGATGTTTTTAAAGATGTGAGAACATTAGAACCCATTGATAAGAATGGGTTGGTAAGAATGACTCTGGTAAGAATGAGTTGGTCTAGATGGAGAAGTTGAAGATATAAGAAAGAGAGAGAATTGATGAATAATGTCTAATAAGATGAGGAAGAAAGGGATCTGGAGCTCATTCAGAGGACTGATATTGATCTTGAGAAGAGATGCTTTCTCTGATGTAGCAGGAAAAAAAATGAGGCTGACAGCCACAGCAGATTTGTAGATGATGTAATGATTTTGCTAATCTTTTTTGATGTAGAATGAACTTTCCTCTTAGGATGGAAAAGGATCATGTACAGATTTTTCCTAGGTATTCTAGTAGCCAAATATTGCATCAAACCTTTGAGTCGCTCTGAGTGCTCTGCTTGTCATATCCATAATTCCCCTTTTAACATTCACACTCTCCTGAGAAATTCTGCCAGCAGAACTATGTGGTCTCTGGAAGTTCAAACCTCCCAACCTCGGTGCTTTTAAACCTTTCCTAAAAGTTCAACAATTTGCCCATTAGCAAGGCTACTTGCCTTGACCTTCCATAATGGGTTAAGAAAAGGTTTTTCTTCTCTCTGAGCTTATTGGATGTGAAAAAGAATATTTCTCCTTATTTTACCTACATTTTTTACAACATTTAATTTCGTTTGGACCCAGGGGTAAAGAAATAAATAGATACTACCTCTAATGTCTCTGAAATAAATGAGATGTTCCAGAAATCATTAAACCTAGAAAACATTTTTTTAATAATTTCTAAGGTGAGAACAATAGACATTAAAGGAAAAGAAAATTAGATCAGTGTTACTACTTGTGAGCAATTTGTAAATTCTGACATTACTTTAGTGGTAGGCATTAGGCATTATTAAATATGCAATTATTTAAGGATGGTTCTTCATTTCCAGAAAGATGTGGCAAGTATTTCATACCTCAGAGACTACAACAGATAGCGCTAACTGGAGATATTGGAGAAAGACCAGGGTGGACTAGAATTAAAATAATACTTTTTTTTTTGAGACGGAGTTTTGCTCTTGTTACCCAGGCTGGAGTGCAATGGCGCAATCTCAGCTCACCGCAACCTCCGCCTCCTGGGTTCAGGCAATTCTCCTGCCTCAACCTCCTGAGTAGCTGGGACTACAGGCACTCGCCACCATGCCCAGCTAATGTTTTGTATTTTTAGTAGAGATGGGGTTTCACCATGTTGACCAGGATGGTCTCGATCTCTTGACCTCATGATCCACCCGCCTCGGCCTCCCAAAGTGCTGGGATTACAGGCTTGAGCCACCGCGCCCGGCAAAATAAAACTTCTATTGCATTTTCTGTTCTTTTGACTCCATTTCTAACCTCTTATTATTTCTTCTTCGTGAAGAGTATGGGTGGTGAAAATTAAGTCTCTCAAATACCTATGCCCGGTCTTCCTTTATACCTGCTAATAATTGTGGTATAAAAAGGAAGACTTCAGGGTCTAATATTAACATTTTGAAGTATGATGAAAACTTTCATCAAAATGCAACAAATTATAATTCTCCAAAGTTGAATTTAAGGTAAAGGAGGAGAATTGCAGGATTAAGATACCATTGGAAACTTAGATGGGGGAAAGAAAGGCTTAAACCTGCTTGCATGGCTTTCTTGGTTCTTCTTGTTCTTTTTAAATAAGTTTGCAGTCAGCTGAATTCCTGGCCTAGCCCCTCCCCAACAGGAAAACTATCCTTTTGCCAATGCAAGCCTCTTTCATCTCTGTCCTCTGGGGCTATTTGTTTTAAAGCCACTTCAGTGAGTGATTGTGGGTAACAGTATGTATTTGTCTAAAATGGAGACACACACACACACATGTGATATACATCTATATCTATCTATCTGTATATATGTATACACACACACATAAAGAATACAACAATTTGGAATATATTATTTTGTATTCTTGTTGTATTCTTTTTATAATATGATATTGATATTCTTCTATTAAAGGGTAATGTATTAGGGTTCTCCAGAGGGACAGAACTAATAGGGTAGGTGTATATATGAAAGGGAGTTTATTAAGAATTAATTCACATGATCACAAGGCAAAGTCCCATGATAGGCCATCTGCAAGCTGAAGAGGTAGGAAGCTAGCAGTGGCTCATTCTGAGTCCAGGAGCCTCAAAAGTAAAGAAGTCAACAGTGTAGCCTTCAGTCTGTAGCCAAAGGCCTTAGAGTCCCTGGCAAACCACTAGTGTGAGTCCAAAAGTCCAAAGGCCAAAGAATCTGGAGTCTGATGTCCAAGAGCAAGAAACATCCAGCACAGGAGAAAAGAGAAAAGCCAGAAAACTCAGCAAGCCAGCTTATCCCACCTTATTCTGTCTGCTTTGTTCGAGCTGGGCTGGCAGCTGATTGGATGGTGCCCACCCACACTGAGGGTGTGTCTTCCTCTCCCAGGCAACTGACTCAAATGTCAGTCTCCTCCGGCAACGCCCTCACAGACACACCCAGAAACAATACTTTACCAGCTATTTAGGTGTCCTTCAATCCAATCAAGTTGACACCTAATATTAACCATCACAGATGGCATCTGTGTTTCCTCTTGAATCTGGATAGTCCTGTGAATGTGGTAGAAGTGACATTGTGTTACTGGTGAAACTAGGTTAGAAAGCCTCTGCCTGGTTCTTTCTCTCTAGAAATTTGTCTTTTAACCACAAAGAGAGAGGAAGCATTCTAGCCCAAGCAGAGAGGTAACATGGAGAAAACCATGTGGAAAAAAACTGAGACCTTCATAGAAGTGCCAGCATCAACTATGAGACATGTGAGTGAATGAGTCTGCAGTAATTTCAGTCCCTTACCTTTGAGCCATTCCAGCTGACCTTTGGTGGAGCAGGGGTGAGCTGTCCCTGCCAAGCCCTGGCCAAATTATATCTTTGTGAACAAAATAAATGTTATCATTTATTAAGCTACTAGGTTTTGGGAAAGCTTGCTGTATAGCAATAATAACTGGAACATCTTGCTACAAAAATATTCTCTTTTTTTCTTTTTTGAGACAGAGTCTTGCTCTGTCACCCAGGCTGGAGTGTAGCAGCACGATCTCAGCTCACTGTAACCTCTAACTCCCAAGTTCAAGCTACTCTCGTGCCTCAGCCTCCGGAGTGGCTGGGATTACAGGTGTGTACCACCATGCCTGGCTATTTCTGTATTTTTAGTAGAGATGGGGTTTTGTCCTGTTGCCCAGTCTGGTCTCAAACTCTTGACCTCAAGTGATCTGCCTGCCTTTGCCTCCCAAAGTGCTGGGATTACAGGGGTGAGCCACCGCCCCGGCCTCTTTCTCTTTTTGGTATGTTCAATTTTAACTCTTTCTCCTTACCCATGAATGTATTCATTTCCCACTTGAAAAACAAAAACTCTTTTGACTCTACTTTCTCTTTCCATCTGTAGTCTTAGAAATCTCCTGTTCTTGAATATTCTATGCTGGTATCTGTCTTTTTGGGAAAAAAAAAATCCATTACCCAAAAGTCAATTTACTGGAAATGAAATTCATGAATGTCTGATTTGCCAAATATTCCATTTACCACAAAGTTGTTTACATCAGTTGTTTGGTATAGATTGTAGGTCCCTAGGGGCTGTGGGGTGCCATGGCCCTCAGACATTCCCCTACCCCTGTCCTCTCTCCTCCATTCTTTTATTTTCCTTTGCTGATTCTAGCCTTGTTTTCTGATTCTTCATTTGTCGAATTTCTTCTCCCCCAACGTCCTCTCTCCGTTCCATAATCTCTCTCTCTGTCCCTGAATCTCTCTTTGTAGTCTTCTCAGCCTCAACCTCCCCCGAGTCAACTTCTCAGGAAGCTTCCTCTACAGGATTGGCTTCCTGGTCTGTGTATCCTTCTCTCTTTTCCTGGCAAAGGCCTATTCTCCATAGCAAAGCTCCTAATTTGTTTGTATCCTAATTTGTTTGTTTCCAAGAATCAGATGTGAACTGTACATTCTTTGAAATGGTGTTATAAACTCAGTGAAAACAAGTCAGTTAGCAAGTCAGAAACTTCTGTAAACTTTATAAATAGTTATAAGAAATGCGATTTTTGGCAAACTGGTAAAATCTGAAAAATTAACAATTTGGCGGACTGGTCATCTAGTGGATTGACATAATACTTGAGATCCTCATCAGAGCAGGTCCATTCCTTGTGCAATAGACATTGGTGACTTGCAGTTACTCAACGGGCAAACTACATGCCTTGCAGGGCATAAGAAGCCCTGTAAGTCTGACCGCTGTGTGTTGTTCAACCTCTCTCCCTCCACCTACATCTGTCTTAGTAAAGTTCAAGGAACACTGAACTCGTCAGCCTCTAGGAAGCCCTTTCATGCCCTTGCACCTCTTGCCTCCGTCCCCTTTTCTTCTGTTTGCAAAACCTGCTCTGCTGTTGCTCACTTGGCAAATGTCTTCTGAACTTTCAAATCCTTGACTCCCTGAGGCTGTCTTGCACATCCAGCTGGTCTGTCATTCATTACTGCCTCTGCCTCTGCACAGCTCTCCACCATCAGCAGAATGTTCTGTCACAATTGAATGTCTCCACTGGACTGTTAGAACTTGGAGGGCCAGCATTATAACTTTCATCTCTGTATACTCTAGTAGCTAGCATAGATACTGGCACGTAGTAGGCTCTCAATAAATCTTTCTTGATAGAATAGCATTTACCTAGAAAGTATTGCTCCTACCATCTGCTGTTTAAAAATAATTCCTTCACAGAAACAATTTAAAATTATTCCCTTAGGCTATATAATAAAGAAACATATAAAAAACATAAACTTGTCTGCAATTTGTTTAAGACTTCTACTAAAATCACAGTTCACTTTTGTGGTTGAAAGCCTCTTGAATCTATATCTGTATTATTAATTTCTCTTAGTTTTAGTGTATGGGAAAAGCTGGTTATCTACTGGTCCAAAGTGTGCTTCCTTTGATTAGACATTTTATCAGATAACAGGAGGCATGCCTTCACCCCACACCCATTTTTGTCTACTTACAGGGAGCTCAGTGCTATGTTAATTTTTGTGTGTACGATTTTCTCCAAACTTGGATTCAAGTCTTAGCTCTGTTTCTTCTTAGCTCTGTGACCTTTCTGGGCCTTAATTTCCTCAGATATAAAATTGGGTATCATAGCTGGTCAGCAGACTCATAGAAGTTTTGAAAAAAACACATGAAACTTCATAGGGAGAAACATTTTAGAAAGTGCTATCCAAATATATTACATTTTTATTGTTCTTCCTGAAGAACTGTCTTAAAAATATGACTTGTACAACTTAATATTTTTAGTCCCTTCTCCTGCAGTCAGGAAACAGAGAAAGGGTTCAAATACAGTAATCCTATTCACTGCCATTTCCTTCGCTCTAGGTGAAATTTTTTAAATGTATATTTTTATGACAGTATTGAACACATATCTTGAATCATAAGCTTCCTCAAACTATTTTATGATATGCTAAAAGTAAAAATTCAGTCAGAAGGATCTAATTAGCTTCTGACAGGTAATTTTATAGGAAGCTAAAGATACTTGTTAACTATTTTTATATAACAATAATAATAACTTATTTATTAAATTCTTATTTTGGGCCCAATTCTGCGCTAAGTGCTTAAATGCATTTATCTTTAAATTTTTTTCTTTCTTTCTTTTTTTTTTTTTTTAAACAAAAAACCTTTGGAACCTTTTATCTGTTTATTTTAAAGAGAAGAAACTGGGGTTTAAGAAGTTAAAGAAATCACATGGAGCCAGCACCGTGGCTCACTCCTGTAATCCCAGCATTTTGAAAGGCCGAGGCTGGAGGATCACTTAAGGTTAGGAGTTCGAGACCAGCCTAGCCCACATGGCAAAACCCTGTCTCTACTAAAAATACAAAAATTTCCTGAGGATGGTGGTGCACACCTGTAGTCCCAGCTACTCCAGAGGAGGAGGCAAGAGAATCACTTGAACCCAGGAGGTGGAGGCTGCAGTGAGCCGAGATAGTGCCACTGCTCTCCAGCCTGCGCGACAGAGCAAGACTCTGTGACTAATAAACTTAGGTGCTTAATCAGCGTCCTACCCTGCAGAACATTTAGGTAAAGTTCTGACACTTAGTGTATTAGAATAATAAGAAATGCAATTTTGCTAGAAAAAAATGATTATTTTTAATTTTTATCACAATGATTTATATTTTTTCCCGTTTCTTTTTCCCTTGATATTCTCTTGAAAAAAATCTATTCTACTTATGCCATTACTCATATTCCTTTGCAGTAAATAAGTCATTTACTGCTCACTTTTATGCTTCAAGTCAACTGTATCTTATAACTGTACCAGTTAGGATATTTCTTGGTCATATATGCACAATATATTATTTTTCATAATTATATTTTTAAATTGGGTCCAGTGAAATCAGGTCCATTCTCCTTTCCTGAAAAAATTTGAAGTTAATACTTGTGCTTTAAAAATATTTTATAATATTCTCGAACTATAAATTAAAAGCAGCTCTTCAGATGTGATCTTGCCGTCAGATAAGAGACAATTTCTACTCACCTTGAGCTAATAAATCTATCTGACTCAAGTTGCCCACAATGGATTGATTCTTTTTTTCCTCACTTTTTTTTGGATTGAGATTTGTTCAGTTTTTTTGTGCAAAGAACTTATGAGACTGTACAGATAGGTGATCTTTCCTTATTGTAAGACTTTAACTTCTGAATATAAGTTAAATCCATGTTGTAGAAAGTCCTTTCAGTTTACAGAGTGATTCACAATAGGATCTCTTAAAAGCCACCTTCCCTACGTCATTAAAATATCATTCATTTGATTGATAAACATGAAAGAGCATAAATATTAGTGAAATGTGAAACTCTTAAACTAAAATTGGGCAATGTTAGGAAATATATCAAAAAACATTTGGTCTTTTAAAAATCTTGTGTAAATTGTTTTACAGGACACAATCTTGTATATATACTAGATATATATGGTTATTTATATCTGATATATCTCAGATCACACGTAATTTGCTTATCAAACAGAAAACTGAATATGACTTGAACTTTTAATTGAGTCTCTAATTGAATACTGGATTTATTTGGATAAATATTCCATCATTTATCAAAGAAGATATTTCTCTTGTATGCAGAAGATGTCATTGTTCGGAAAGTGATCCTAGAGTTGACTTTATCTGTTACCTTTTGTTAGTCTTAAGTCTTTTCTTTCATATTCATGTATCTTACAATACTTAGCAGCATGTCTGACATTAAGTAAATACATGATCAGTGTTAGCCATCCCTCCCCTCCTTCATCTCACAGCACACTTCACCTCTAAATCATTATCATTTCATGTCTATTATAACCTTCTCATGTGTCTCTTTTGTTATAATCTCTCCATCCTATAGATTAATACCAGAATAATAGTTTTAAAAATACAACATCTCATCCTAGGCAACAAAGTGAGACTCCATCTCTACAAAAAAATAAAAAAATTAGCTGGGCTTAGTGGTGTGCACCTATGGTCCCAGCTACTCAGAGGTTGAGGCAGGAGGATCACTTTGAGCCCAGGAGTTCGAGGCTGCAGTGAGTTATGATGGCACCACTGCATTCCAGCCTGGAGACAGAGTGAGAGTTTCTCTCAAAAAATAAATAAATAAAAATGCAACATCACATATGATGTCTTTCCAGTAAAGGCTTTCAGGGTCTCTGCACAATGCCCCCAGCCCTTTAACTTGTCTTTTATTTAGTGTTTATCTACTTCCCCGCCTTCTGTCCCACTATCACGCTATGTCTTTACATGGGTCCTCTGCTGAAACCTGACTGGTCTAGTCATCATTTCCCAAACCCAACCTGTACAACTTCCTGGGTTTTTTTCCTTTGCCTACAATTCCTTCCCTTCCTCTCCACTTAGCTCAGTGCTCTCCTTCCCTCAGGCTGATTTCAAATTTCTCCAGTAATTAATTGTTACTCCAGCGAGTGCCCATTTACTTCACATTTGCTGTTACGAAGTGTAACTAAGCTTTTTTTAATATATGCTTGCCCTCCCCCGGGATGTTACATGTTGCTTGAAGGCAAGGATCACATCTTATTTTGCTTTCTACTTAGTAGGTCATCAGTAAGTAGAGTAGTAAGTAGTGAGTAGTAAGGATTCTCTCTTCTCACTACTGTCAGAAATGTCTGGACTTACAGAGCTGCTTTCTTTGCCAAACAGGTGTATGCATTAAGTATGTGGCTCTATCACCTGTCTCAGAGCACCCTGAGCTCCCTGTTTCTCTCTGTGAGCAGAGGTCAGGCCTGGACAGTGCTCCCTGGAGCCGTCTCCTCTCCCGTATGTTTGGAGCTGAAAAGAATCTAATGTTAACCAGGCCAGTGGCCACAGCTCATTCCTATCTCCTCTGAAGCATTCTGTTAAAGAGGTATCTTATCAACATTGTTGTCTTTCTTGAGGATTCTTACTTTCTTTTTAAATCCTGGTTTTAGTGTTACCAGGAATTAAAATGAAATTCTTCCTTGCTTTCTGAACTACCTCCGATAGTTCTTAAAAGAGAGAGAGAGAGAGAAAAAAAAGGCAAAACTTATATGGGGAGGCTTTTGAAGTATTATTTTATTTTCAATTATTCCATAAAGAATAGTTGAATAGAAAACACTGTAAAATTTATATTTGTAATAGTTCCCTGCTCCATCTGTCTGGTAAAACTGGACTCGTTGTTAATTATATCCAGTTATTTCACTAGTAGAAACAGCCAATTTAGAAACATTTGACTTTTTACTAAAGAAATAAAATACAATGAAAGAAAAAAACCTTTATACTCATATCCTTTTATTGCTTCAGTGAGCAGGTGAGGAAGAGAAGCGATTCTTTATTTCCAAATTATAAAGTACGATCAAATCTGAAGCTGTGAAAATATTGAACTTTTTCTGGAAAAAAAATAAATGATTTGAAGCCCTGGTGATCACACAGAGAATCCAGACAATTTGACAGCTATGAATTTATCTCACTTGTGAATGAATAACCTTTGTAATTCACTTGGGACTTAAATATTCCAAACACATTTCCCTGGAAACACTTCAAAAGGCATAGTTCATTTCTGTCTTTACCAAACAGCCCCTTTGGTTACCTTTAGTTTGCTGGCTTTGTGGTTTGAGTAAGGACTTGAAAGTTTGAAAATTAACATAGTTAAAGGTTGCCAGTGGGTTTTGCTCCTATAAGGATAAAACAAGATTAACTCTTTGATTATTTTATGGTTTAAACAGCCTCTTTTTTTTTAACCTCTGAAATAAGAGAACTACACTGATATTATTTATAAAATTTCAGCTCTGTCCCTGAGCTAAAGTTCAATACATTTGTATTTAAAAGAGGACCCATTTCCCCTAACATACATGTAACAGATCAGAATAACATATGATTTAGCTGAATTCCACACAGTTTCTTAGAGACTTGATGAAAACAAATTATTTTTTAGGGATAGATCCACGATTTTAGGACAAGTGTAATAATGGTTTTAGAGAGTTTCTTGCACTATTAGTTAAGGATCAAAAGTACAAATGCACTTCTAGCATGGTGCTAAATGCTGAACCTTGAGTACCAAACAGTCCTGCTTTGAGGTTCTTAGAACTGATCAATTTTTTTCTTGCTCCACTCCACATAGCAGGCACATGATGAATATTGTTGATGAAGTAACATTCCTGTCAAATGACATGTCAAACCTGTTCCTAACTGTCATATTATAAGACTTAAAAATAGTGCATGGAAGTATAATTAAGACATTAGTATTCAATTAAAAATATGTCTGTTTGATACTCCCAGCTACTCAGTGGGGCTGAGGTAGGAGAATTGCTAGAACCCAGATTTCTAGACTAGCGTGGGTAACATAGTAACATCCTATCGCAAA
>NW_022436949.1:18943639-19183143 GCF_009761245.1 Sapajus apella | reverse complement strand
GGTCCATTGCAGATGTGAGGATGTTTCCAGAAATTGACATAGAAAGATTATGGTCAAAATAAAATTTTAAACCTTAACTTTTAACAGCTGAAATTTAGCCCACATTTACTTATTTTTGCCCTAATTAAAAGAAGTTATTCACATGAACAAGGATATTCAGGACTTGAACTCAGCTCTGGACCAAGCAGACCTAATAGACATCCACAGAACTCTCCACCCCAAATCAACAGAATATACATTCTTAGCGCCACATCATTCTTATTCTAAAATTGACCATATAATGGGAAGTAAAACATTCTGCAGCAAATACAAAAGAATGGAAATCATAACAAACAGTCTCTCAGACCACAGTGCAATCAAATTAGATGCGGTCTTCATCACCCAGCCCAGTTTGATCCATGCTTGATCTAAAGAGGAATGAAAGATTCAGTATCAGTATGAGGAACTATAAAGAGCCGTGTTCCATAGCTGAGCAGGGGGGACATGAGCCTAGCAGCACCCTTAAAGTATCTACTAGGTAGTTGAAAGAACATTTTGTACCATCCTCCAAGGGAATAATGTTTACTATCAGAGGTTCCATTTCCTTATTTCCAGGATGAGCATGCTTTGCAAATTAATTTTAGGGTGCTACACACACGTAAGACACTGTCTTAGTCATTCAGGTTCTAAAGTTTGAAGTCATGGCCGTTCTTTGTCTCTTGCATCTTACATGTCACCATTGTTTGTTAATTATTTCTTCACAATGTCTATCGAAGAATCTCATCACCTAGAGCTGTGATCATGCCCTTTAAAGTGAATTTGGAGGTTTTATACCCCTCCTGGCAAGTTCCTGCTGGGACCAGCAGCTGCAGCCACTTAGTCCCCAAGTCAGCCCCAAGTTGGGGTCCCCAGGCAATTGCTGTGCCTGACAGGGTGTGCCAGGTCATTGGGCAGGCACTTGATGGGAGGTTTGCCAAACGCCCAGAACCCAGTGAATACAGTAACCTTGTCCTCTCCCCATTCTGCAGACCAAGAAATGGGTGCCCGACAGTGTGCCTGGATCCAGTAGATCCAGATCATGAAGTTGGAGGAGATCTTGGCTAGCAAGTGCCATTGGCCACCCACGAAGCAGTTCCATAACTCCAAGATTAAGTTTCCACTGGCCTGCTGGGTCCCACATTGCCAGCACTAGCTACACCATCACCAAGAGATCCAACACCTTCTTCTAGGTGCAGAGCCTCTCACCCCGGGTCTACCCAAATAAACTTCTCAAGAATGCCAAAAGCAAAATTCACGACCACACAAATGTTTCCTGATTCCATTTCTTCCCTGATCCTCCCTTCTACTGCTGCCACCATTCTTGCTGAGTTTCTTATCATCTTCCCCATTTCTCCTATTATAGAAGCTTTTTAAGTTTAATTATTCATCCTACTTGTAGTCTTTCTTTTTGCCAATTCATCATTCATATTGCTGACAAGTTGGTCATAAAACACTCCTTCGGTCTTGTCATTCTCCTACTTGAAGACTTCAGTGACTCCCCACAGCCTACCAGAAGTCCAAATGGCTGATTCTGACAGTGTAAGACCTTGACCATCACTGCAACCTTTGCAGACAGCTCTAACTATTCACTTCCCTGGCATTGTACTCCAGCTAAACTCTGCCCTAACCTGCCTTGAACTTTTCTAATTTTATGCTTTTGCTTAAACCAATTTTGCCGGCCTGAAATGCACTCCTTTCTCTCTGCCTCCATAAATTCCATCCATCATTCAAGTCACAGTGCAAGTCCTTTCTTCTTTGTGAAGCCTTCCAAATTCAGTCCAGCCCAAGTGATTCTTTATGCTCTCAATTATAACTCGGAATTAGTATTTTTTCCCTATTCCATTCATTTAACAAGTCCTCTACTTCCAAGAATATAATTGTATTATGCTGTGCAACTTGAAATCCTTTCGATGGTTTTGTTTCTGCAATTAGAGTATAGATTTCATGTGGCAGGGACATTTCTTCTGTCTTCCTCATGACACCAATTACCATGCCTTACACATAGCAAGAGCTCCCAAAATACTAAATATTAAGACAAAAATCTCTTCAGAGAGATTTCTACAATGCTGAATATATATCAACCTACTAAAACTTTGTTGATTTTCTATTTTAATTTGTTCACATTTCAAACAAAAGTTAATTTATAGACTTTAGAAATAGGAATTGTTTTATATTAACATGGAAGTTACAGTGTCAGGTTGCAGTGTAAGGGTAGAAGTGTGAAATTGTTGACTGATTCCTAGTATCTTATCATGTGAGTAATAGAAAAGGAGGAGAACAGAATTGATTTCCAGGCACAGAAAAATGTCCTGTGACTTACAGAGCTAGGCAAAAGGGAAGGAGTATGTCAAATGTTAAAATGCAGTGGCCTGTTGCCAAAAGAAATGCAAAACATCATTAAGGATGCTTGGTTGACCTGAAGAGTGAACTGCTGGTTCTACAAGTTCCTAATGGCTTAGGACAGGGTTTTTGTCATGGGGAGAAGCTATTCTTTAACTTCTCCCACATCACAAATTTCCACTCAGCTTCCTGGGAACTTTCTCTTTTTTTTTTTCCCCCATGTGAATACATCTTTGATATATTTGGAGTAAATGCAATAATATTTATTTGGAAAAAAGAAGCTTAGCATTTAATTTGCTTGTTTATTCAGTAAATTAAAGATTTGATGTGCTAAATACCAACAATACAATGCAATTATAGATATAATTTTTTATATCTCATGGGGAGAAGTGTATAAAGCAAAATGTAACTCTAACCACAAGACCATAAGAAATCAGATTTGGGAACTGAGATATTTCTGGTATAACTAGAGGTAGATGGGGATATTTTGATTTTATCTGTGCCTACCTTTCTTAAAATTATACATGATCTCTTTGAAAGAATCTTCCAATGTTAAAATCATATTTATCCTATAAATTAGTATTTTTCCTTTCCTCTTTGAATGTGTCATTTCTTTGAGATAATTGTCCCGAGGACTCTTTGGTTTTCTAAGCTTTAATTGTATTTTAGAACTCCTTAATGTAACTTACATTTGCTCAAATTTGTATCTTTTTAAAGCCATGCAGTTCTGAAAATGTTAATCTTGGTCATTCATTCATTCATTCTACATTCCAATGAGTGTTTGCTATGTGGCAGGCACTGTGTCAGAACCAACGATAGAGTATAAATCATAGAAGCACAGAGCTCTAACATCAGAAGCAATTGTTTTTAGTGTTGATATCCTCCTCTTTACAATGACACATATGCAAAATTGAATTGAGTTCAAGTTTCCAAGGGTCTTAAGCAGTTTATTCCTCCTAGACCTTCTTGAACCTATAGATGCTTTGTAAATCCTTTTGTTAGTCTTTGTCAGCCATCTCTCTAGACTTTACCTTCTTCTTTGAATATGTTTCTTTAAAATTGGAGCTTATCGGAAAGCTCTCTCCTCATGCATACTGATTTCTTTACATAATAACATTTACAATTTTTATAGAACTATGCCATTAATACAATTACTATCAAAGCTTAGAATATAACAGAAAAAAATTGCCCATAGTATATAATGTCATGCAAAATGAAGGTGCCATCAGATAGAAACGAAGCAGAGCTAACAAGTACCAAACAAATACATAGCTCTTACATCTTTTACAACTGAGAAAATAGGGAGACGGGGGTGGGTTTTTCTAAATACAAAGACAGTGCCATTTCCTCTGGGCACCATATCTCCAAGGTAGCTGCATTTGGACAATTACCTGTCAGGATCACTTCTGTCCTATTTCCTATTTTTGAAGCCACAAAATTGTGATCTTTACACCCATGGGTCTCTTATGATTCTTTTATTAGGAGACCAAATATGATAGCAGGTGTTCACAAATGCCTAGAAGATCATTTGGACATAAAACTGATCCTGATATGTGGTGGTTAAAATGTAATAGGTGCATTTGAAAAAGAAAACAAGGTAAAGAAGAAAAAGAAAAGCATTCTCCGCTGAAGAAGAAAAAAAAGCCCCCAAACCTACTTTAGGCCTAAGGAAAATGATTAGCTTAGCATGCATTCATTTAACTGATTACAGAAAATATAAATATGTTTTTATAGCATAAAGGTTGAGTTAACTTGGCATGGAAATTTTAGAAAAAATATACAGCATTTGCTGTACTACCTTTAATTAATTATTACTATTTTACACTTGGAAGGTGAACATTTTTAATAAAAAGTCGATGAAGGAAAGAACATTTGGCATCATTACAAGATTTGAAGAAGCAAGTTCCTATTCCTTCTGCCAAAATGTATTTAGGACTGATTCCAGCTCATTCTTTCAGCCAAACACCTATATTTTAAGTTTCTCAATATTTCCAATATTTTAAGTTTCAGAGAAAATATGAAATTATCACCTTGATAACCTTGTACACTTAACTGAAAAAAATTCGTAACCCTAGAACAGAATCTGTAGCAGAGTGTCACTTTTTTTCTCTGTCATTTCTTTATCTCCCCCTTCACAATTTGGATGGAGAGAATATCCTGCTAATGTTCAGAGCTGTTGTAGAGAGTTATTTGATTCACAACGGAATGAGAAAGAGACTAAAAGTGATAGACATAAAGTTGGAAAAATTATCTGATCCTGTATCATTCTTCATCTAATAATCTGTATGTATACTTTCAAGAGCTTTGGTGTATTTTTGGGTGTTTATGGGCTTTACAATGAAGAAAGGCAAGAATAGTCGAGCCTTCCGTAGCAATATACCTAAAATTGTTAAGCTGAGATAAATGAATTAAGAAAAGTATCTAGTAAAATACCTATAGCCCATAATATACTTAAAAATATGTTATAATGCTGCAATTCGTGAAGCTGAAAATCTTGGTTTTCAAATTCCAAGTATTTGGGTGCATCTTTCTCTTGTGTAAAGCTCAAGGGTATGCAAGTTCGAGTGACCATGAAACGACTTGGTGAGTGTTAAGCGTGTCCAATTGGCTTTTGAAAAAGATTAGAAAGCTTATAATATCAGTCCTCTTTCACCCCACCAGATATTGTACCAGTTGTTCCTGGGTGATCATTTTAATTGTATAAGAATATCTTTCATTTCTAAGCTTTAGTCCCCTTCTGCTTTAAGTATTATGAAAAAAATTACTTATTTCTTGGTGATGTTGGTTAACTTTTAATTACTCTTCCTTTCTGTGGTTGATCTGAGAATTATTTGTTGGTAAAACATCGCTAAGTAATCACTGTTACCTACAGGCTGCATCTCCCAGAAGATAACCAATATTGTTAGTCTACATTGCCAGAAGTTTAAATTCCTTATCCTCAAGCAAAATTTCATAAGGGAATTGTCAGGGTATTTTTCTAAAAACCATTTATTTTTGAAGAGGTAAAGAAATCGCTCTTCAGATATTTTTTTTATTTAAGTGAATTTTTCAGTAGTTTAACAACTTCAACGGGGGTATGGGGAAAGACTGTACAACTTACTTCTAAAGTGTACAGTACAAAGGTTTCTTTTAGTGTGTTCACCGAGTAATACCATTATCAGCACTATCTAATTTCAGACCGTGTTCATCATCCCAAAGAGAAACCCTGTACCATTAGCAGTCACTCTCCAGTCTTCCTTCTCCCACGTGCTAGCAACCACAAATGGACTTTGTCTCTTTGGACTTACCTACTAAGGATATTTCATACAAATGGAGTCAACAAATATGTGGCTTGTTGTATCCGACTTTTTAAAAATAATTTAACATCATGTTTTCAGGCTTTACCCATGTTGTAGCATTTATCAATATTTTACTCCTGGCAGGACATGGTGGTGGCTCATACTTGTAATCGCAGCACTTTGAGAGGCCGAGGCAGGCAGACTGCTTGAGCCTAGGAGTTCAAGACCAGCCTTGGCAGCGTGCAGAACTCTGTCTCTATAAAAAATACAAAACATTAGCTGGGTGTGGTGGTGCCTGTCTGTGGTCACAGCTGCTTGGGAGGCTGAGGTGGGAGGATCACCTGAGCCTGGGAGGTTGAGGCTTCAGTGAGCCATGATTATGCCACTGCACTCCAGCCTGGGTAACAGAGTGAGGCCCTGTCTCACAAAATTGTTTTCATTCTTTTTTATTGTTGAATACTATTTCATGGCATGCACATACCACACCTTATTTTTCCATTCATCAGTTGATAGACATTTGGGTTCTTTCCAGTTTTGGCTAATGTAATGAATGATGCTATGAACATTTGTGTACAAGTTTTTTTTTTTATGTAGACGCATCTTTTTTAATTCTTTTGGGTGTATGCCTGAGTATTAACAGAATTTCTGGTCATATGGTAACTCTGTGTTTAACGTTTTGAGGACCTGCCAAACTGTTTTCCAAAATGGCTGCATTTTATAATCTCACTAGCTATGTGTGAGGGTTCCAGTTTCTCCACATCTTCACTCGAGCTTGTT
This sequence comes from Sapajus apella, assembly GCF_009761245.1. Classification (NCBI taxonomy): domain Eukaryota; kingdom Metazoa; phylum Chordata; class Mammalia; order Primates; family Cebidae; genus Sapajus; species Sapajus apella. The sequence continues at coordinate 19,176,730 of NW_022436949.1, read as the reverse complement.
CCTTTCTATGGCTATATATTTGTATCTGTGGGGAAACAGCTCCACATCATATTTATTAAATGTTTGGTAAAGAATCTCTGCTTTTTTGCATCTCTGTTTCCATGATTATTATCCATTCCAACCTCATCTTGTGTTTGAGCAACTGCAGCAACTCTTAAGTGCTTCCTTCATGATATCCTTCTTTTTTTTTAATCTCTTTTGTAATTTTAATTGAAGCAATTCCTATTCATTTTTTAACTCTCTTATAAGCACCAAATTTTATTATCTAACTCAATTTTGGGGGAAAGAATCACCATCAGTATTGTTCTTCCAGCACAAAACAACGATGTTCATTTTTCCAAACATCCAAATTGAAGATCTACCAAAATGAAAACAAAAAAGCACACAGAAAAATAAAAGAACAAAAATCACATCCTGGGAGTGGGGGTGGGGGCGTCTCAGTGCATTTAGCAGTCTTCGCTGTGCTGTCTGACCATCCTTCATCTGACTTTCAAAAAAATAACACCCTGAGCTCATCAAAATATACATTTTCCGTTTTTTTAATTAAAAATAATAATTAAAAACAGGAAAACTTTAAGGAATTCCCGTTCAATTGCCTGACTTATTTCAATGTCATGTACAGCATATAGACGAAACTATTTGCAGCCCATGTATTTAGGGGATATTCATCTTCAAGGTTTAGCTTTCTTCCAAACAGTGTAAAATACCCACAATTCCAAGTGTGAAGGGACACAGATGATCTCCTTTGAGAATTCCACAGGACAATACAGGCACCCCAGCTGTTCCTTATAGAGAAACAGTGCTTCCATCAGATTGACACAGTTCCCCTGTGTAAAATATTTCCCATCCTGTTTCAATGCTTTCATTGAGAAGTCAAGAATCAGTCTGAGAAACTCCCATGTGGAATCTTCTGGAGACGTGGCGATTAGAACAGCTGTCAGATCATTAATCACATAATCAAATTCTCTCCCTTCTTTGGTGTACCTCTTCAGTACGGGAGTACAATCTTCTAGTAGAACCTGATCACAGTCTCCTTTAAGATTGCCTGACATCACCACACATTTTTCACGTGTTTCTTACATCCATCGATGGATCGCCATTTGGTCAGTTTCTACCATAGCGACCATCTTTGGTTTTAGTCTGACTGTTTCATATAATGTGTCCCCAGATCTGCCTCCCAGAATGAGTATGCCTTGGGCAGTGTAATCTTCTTTGCCACTGCCCATGATGGCCTGGGTACAGGCCAAATCACTCTCTGCCAAATTAGCATCGCCACTAAGGATAAGAGTATTTCCAAACGGCTTCAACTGTAGAGTTTTTATATTTTGGTAAGGTGAATCTTGGTCATACACCACTTCATCTATGTCATATACAACAAGGCACCCACTGGCGGTGGGCTACTATCTGTCCATGGCTCTTCCTCGAACTGTGGGTGGTAATCATTTCACCTGCCCAGTACTGTCCTGACTCGATTCTTTGAGTCTTTCTTCTACTTTCTTCCAAATACTGTTCCTCTTTTCTTTGCCTTGCGCATCACTGTTGTAACTCTGAAGGTCCAGCAACACCAATCCATGTGGGTAAATTCTCAAATTGGCAAAGCTGCCATTCTTGTTTGTATAGGTTGCTAAATAGCCACGGTCCTGCCAGGTGTGTGCCAACTCCACCATCCCCTGCTCCTGGAAGATGGACTGGAGGCCTTTTAGAATGGTCTCACCATCAGCTTTGGTGCCGAGCCTGAAGTCAAGTGTGCTGTGCCGTGCTGCTGCCATAGCGAGATGAGGCTCTGTGCTATGCTTGGGGGAGTGGCTGCAGGAGATTGGGGGGCTGTGCAGCGTGTCAGGCTGTAGCCAGTGGGGAGTGTGCTGTGCCTGAAGAGGACAGCGATGTCTTTCTTATAATAGTCACAGTGATCTTTTAAAAATGTATATGGCAAATACAAATGTTATTTCAGAAAGCACATGTGCTAGAATTTTTTCTGTGACTACTTTTGTATCTGCAAGAAAACATTAGTAAAATCTAAGTTTTTTCAGGCTCTTTGAATTTGGATTAAATATCTCTGAGTTTTGATTTGCTTTAACATTGGTGAAAGAAGTTATGGTCCATTTGGGTTTTATCTGCAAGACATTTAGATTAAAATGGCTGTAACACGCACACGAATGTTCATTGCAGCACTGTTTACAATAGCAAAGACCTGGAACCAACCCAAATGCCCATCGATGATAGACTGGACGGGGAAAATGTGGTGCATATACACCATGGAATATTATGCAGCCATCAAAAATGATGAGTTCGTGTCCTTTGTAGGGACATGGATGAACCTAGAAACCATCATTCTCAGCAAACTGACACAAGAGCAGAAAATCAAACATTGCATGTTCTCACTCATAGGCGGGTGTTGAACAATGAGAACACATGGATACAGGGAGGGGAGCACTACACACTGGGGTCTGTTGGGGGCAAATGGGGGGGGGGTGGGGGGGGGTGGGGAGGTGGGGAGAGATAGCATGGGGAGCAATGCCAGATATAGGTGAAGGGGAGGAAGGCAACAAATCACACTGCCATGCGTGTACCTATGCAACAATCTTGCATGTTCTTCACATGTACCCCAAAACCTAAAATGCAATAAAATAAATAAATAAATAAATAAATAAAATGGCTGTAAAAATCCATCATTTATAAGATGATACTCATAGGTAACTTTTATTGAATATCTACTATATACTGAGCAGTTATCTAAGTGCTTTCTGTATGTTTTATTCCTCATAAAAATTCTGATGAGGTATTATTAAACTTATTTCACACTACAGGGGACTAGGGGGACAGAGAAGTTAAGTAACTTGCCAAAGGTCACACAGCCAATAAGTGGTAGAGTCAAGATTCTACCCAAAAAACCTGGCTACGGAGCCCACATGTGTAGCCACTAAACTGTCCTGCCGTTTTGTCTTACTGATTGTCTGAGATACATAAGATTTAAAATAGTAGGTGATGACCAGCAGTTTTTGACTTTGACCTGTTGTCTGTTGAAGACATCTAGCTTCAGAGGACTATGGGGAAAAAAAAAGAAAATCTTAAAAAGTAAAAAGAATAAAAATCATTTTCTAGTGTCCAAAACAGGAGTTTGAAATATTCACACTTTTATTAATTTTATATAGTATCCCCATGTCCAATTATAAGGTTGTGTATTTTAAACATCCATGTTTCTATCATACCACCTAGAGGTGTACAGAATTAGTTCTGCCATACTTAAAAACAACAGCTTGAGCAAAAAAGCTCTGGACTACTGAAGGGATAACTTCTAAAAGACATTCTTAGAAAAAAAACATTTTCTGAAATGTTCACAATAGTCAATGTCATATTATGATATTGCCTGCCAGTTTACGTGCTACTCTTTCCTCCTCCTACATCTTTTAAACCATCTAACAGAGCATTGTGTGTTTCTGAACATTTCTATTCAATTTGTTAAATGTCACCGGGAAAAAATAAAACAGAGAGGACATCAGCTAATAATGTACTTTTACATTCCGTCATCCTATGCATGGTTCCATGTCTCACCATGCTGACCTAATTTGCCATGACAGGAACATGGCCTTGATTTCAGAACATTCCAACTGTGGCAATCACTAAACCTTATTGGGAATTTTTGCCCCCTTAGCAAATTGAACCAGATTGCTTTTCTCAGGACCATTTGAGATGGGTGTCTGTGAACGAGACGGGTGGGCTATGATGGAGAGTTGAGAAATGGAGCTTTTATATTACAAATATACTGAAGCTTTATGTAAATGCGTATCATTACAGGGTGACTGATTTTTGCTGTGAAGGTAGATTTGGGGAGAAAAAATTTAAAAAGCATATTTTATTAACACTTCCTAATGTGTGGCCTTGGACAAACCTCTTTCCTGAGTTTCCTCAAGTCTAAAATGAGGATGATAATAAGATCTATATTTCAGAATTTATCAGACAATTAGATGAGGAGTCACTTTAAGCATTTAGAACAATATCTGGCATTCAAAAAATACAGATTCTGGTTGTTGTAATTTTTACTTTACATTTTTGATATAAAAATTATTCTATGTTTACAAGAATAATTTATCTTTAAATTCTTTGGCTGGCTGATCAACTGCAATATATAGATTATATTATATTTCTGTAACAACTTATGGTATATCAATACTTGATCATAGGCACATAGTTTGTGTGTATGTCTCAGGCCTCAGCAGCCCACAGGTAAAAGTGTTGTTTCATCAAGATTAATAGCTGGCTTTTGACAGTACCTGGACCCCATCTGTTTACCCACAATGTCAGCTTCCATGTTTTTACATTTTTTCTAGTAGCTCAACGTGATTAGGATAAATTTTGTTCACCATCTAGTATGTGAACTTCTTCATCAAGATTCCTCACTAGCGCCCACGCCAGGAGCCCTCAGGAGACTGATACACTGTCCACAGCTGTGCCACCTGAAGGCTTCGAAGACATGGGGCAGTGGTGTGGACAAAAATGTCTCCCCCCACCCCCAAACTCTCAGTCAGCTTTTGCTTCTTGGGTCCTGGAAGGGGCCCCTCCTGAGCCCAGAATCTCACACTTGGTTTGTCATCTCCCTAGACCTCTCAGATAGGAGAATATCTTGCAGATACTGAACTGGAACTTTAAAAATTCCCCTACTGGAGTCATATTACCTTCAAGATTTGAACATTTTATCTTCAAGTGTAAACTGAGAGAGGGAGAACTCTGATGGTTCCTGGAACAGAAAAATTTAGTCAGCATTCATTTTTTGAGCTCTTTAATGAGGCTGTGGCTTTGTAGAGAGGTGCCTAAATAATAATTTTTAAAAATATGTTAAGAAGTGGTCCTGGAGACTGGAAGAGAAGTTCTCAAATTTTTCATCTCAAGATGCTTTTTTACCCTTAAGAAATTATTGAAGACCTTAAAAAGCTTTTGATTTCTGTGGGTTATTGATACTTACTTAATTGAACTTTAAACTGAGAAGTTATAAAATAATGAAATATATAGTCATGTGTCACTTAATGATGGGGCTACATTCTGAGAAATGTGTCATTAGGTGATTTCATCATTGTGGGAACATCACAAAGGGACTTTTCTTTATAACCTTATTCTATAAACTTTTTTCTACTTTTACAATTGTTTATTTTTCTTTACTTTGTAAACTTTTTTGTTGTTGTTGTTAAAGACACAAACACACACATTAGCCTGGGCCTGCATAGGGTGAGGATCATCAGTATCACTGTCTTCCACTTTCATATCTTGTCCCACTAGAAGGTCTCCAGGGGAAATAACATATGTGGAACTGTCATCTCCCATAACAATGCCTTCTGCAATACCTAATGAAGGACCTGCCTGAGGGGTTGTTTCAGTTTTTTTTTTTTTGTAAGTAGAAAGAGTACAATCTGAAATAATAACAAAGTATAGTAGAATGGACTGTACTACCTCACGTAGGCTTTTTCTCCTTCTTCTGCTACCTAACATGTTGAACCCTATGAGTGAGATCAGATAGTTATAGAAAATATAAAGATACTATATTAGTCCATTTTTGCACTGCTATAAAGAAACACCTGAGACTGGGTAATTTATAAAGGAAAGAAATTTAATTGACTCACAGTTCAGCAAGGCTGGGGATGCCTCAGGAAACTGACAATTATGGCAGAAGGCAAAGGAGAAACAAGTACCTTCTTCACAAGGTGGCAGGAAAGAAAGAGAGAGAGTGAGGAGGAAAGAGTCCCTTGTAAAAACCAACAGATCTCATGAGAACTCACTCACTATCATGAGAAGAGCATGGGGGAAAGTGCCCCATGATCCAATCACCTCCCACCAGGTCCCTCTCTTGACACGTGAGAATTACAAGTTAGTTACTTCCAAGATACAATGGGGGCACAGGCATTGGATAAATTCTCTCATTTCAAATGGGAGAAATTGGCCAAAACAAAGGGGCTACAGGCTCTGTGCAAGTCTGAAATCCAGTGGGGCAGTCGTTAAATCTAAAGTTCAAAAATCTTTTCTGGTTCTATGTCTCACATCCAGGGCACACTGATGCAAGAGGTGAGCTCCCATGACTTTGGGCAACTCCACCCCTGTGGCTTTGCAGGGTACAGCACTCCCCAGCTACTTTCATGGGCTGGTGTTATGTGGCTGTGACTTTTCCAGGTACACGTGCAAGCTGGTGGTGGATCTACTACCACACAGGTCTGGAGGGCAGGGGCCCTCTTCTCACAGCTTCACTAGGCAGTGCCCCAATGTGGACTCTGTGTGGGAACTACAACCCTACATTTCTCTTTCAGACCGCCCTGGCAGAGGTTTTTTTCATGAAGGCTCAACTCCTGCAGCAGACTTCTGCCTGGACATCCAAGTGTTTCCATACATCCTCTGAAACCTAGGCCAAGGTTCCTAAAGCTCAACTCTTGCCTTCTGTGTACCCAAAGGCCCAACACCACATGGAAGCCACCAAGACTTGGGGCTTGCAGCCTCTAAAGCAATGGCCTGAGATGTATGTTGGCTCCTTTTAGCTGCAGCTGAAGCTGAAGCAGCTGGGACACAGGGTGCCATACCCCGAGGGCTCACAGAGCATCAGGGCCTTGGGCCCAGCCCACAAAACAATTTTTCCCTCTTAGGCCTCTGTGCCTGTGATGAGAGGGGCTGCCACGAAGCTCTCTGACATGCCCTGGAGACATTTTCCCCTCTGTGTTGGTGATTAATATTCAACATTACTTATGCAAATTTTTGCAGCTGGCTTCAATTTCTCCTCAGAAAATGAGTTTTTCTTTTTTACCACATGGTCAGAAATTTCCAAACCTTTGCAAAATTTCCAAACATTTATGCTCCATCACCTCTTGAATGCTTTGCTGCTTAGAAGTTTCTTCTGCCAGATACCCTAAATCAGCTGTCTGATGTTCAAAGTTCCACACTTCTCTAGAACAGGGACAAAATGCCACCAATCTCTTTGCCATGGCACGGCAAGAGTTACCTTTGCTTCCCAAGCCGTTCCTCATCTCCATCTGAGACCACCTCTACCAGGACTTCATTGTCCACATCACTATCAGCACTTTGGTCAAAACCATTCAACAAGTCTCTAGGAAGTTCCAAACCTTCCCACATCTTCCTGTCTTCTTCCGAGTCCTCCAAACTGTTGCAGCCTCTCCTCATTACCCAGTTCCAAAGTCACTTCCATATTTTCAGGTTATCTTTACAGCAGTGTCCCACTCTTCAAGGCACCAATTTCCTGTACTAGTCTGCTTTCACACTTCTACAGAGCATATGTGAGACTAGGTAATTTATAAAGAAAAGAGGTTTGGTTGACTCACAGTTCCACATGGTGGGAAAACCATAAAGATGGCAGAACCAAGTACCTTCTTCACAAGGCAGCAGGAAAAAGAGAATGAGAATGAACGGGGAAGAGCTCCTCAGTGAGTTCTTGAATCTCATGAGAACTGACTGCTATGAGAACAGCATGGGGAAAACCGCCCCCATAGTTCAATCACCTGCCATCAGGTCCCTCACGTGACACATGGGGATTACAATTTGAGATGAGATTTGGGTGAGGACATAGCCAAACCATATCAGATGCTTGATTTCTCTTCATGTTTGAGTGAAGTGTGCTTAAATTAGTAACTGCACTATCACCCATCAATTTTTGGGGGTTTGTAATAACTAAACCCCTTTGATATATCTTTGTGTGTGTGTGTGTGTGTGTGTGTGTGTGTGTCTGTACAAGCTTATACATGTATAATTTTAGGAATATTTTCTACTCAAAATCTTTGAAATTATTTACATTTTAAGACTCTAGGGCCAAAGAGTTTTTGTAGATGAAATAAGGAGTTTGAGATTTTTCCTGCAGTATAGCTCACAATAAGTCCACGAAGCCTGAAAGAAAGCCTTTGCACCATTTCTTTATTACCTTACCTCCCCTTGTGTCTCAGTTCCCAAAACTTCTCACTTCTTTCTAACCCCTAAAAGTATCCTCATGCATGCCACCTTTTGTATATAGAGCCAGCAAGGTTACTGATCTGCCAATTCCCCATCTTTTTTTGGGGGGTCTGTAATAACTAGATCCCTTTTCTGTATCTCTGTGTGTGTGTGTGTGCACGCGCTTATGCATGCACAATTTTAGGAATATTTTCTACTCAAAATATTTGAAATTATCTACACTTTAAGACTCTAGGGCCAAAGAGTTTTTATAGATGAAATAAGGAGTTTGAGATTTTTCCTGTTCTTCTTATTTCTTCACAAATACTTGATTTACGATACTGTGCCTAATCCATATGACTAATATGATGTACTGGATTTCTGCTGTGAGTCCTTTTAGACCTATTCTTATTCTATTTCCTGATCCCTACTCTCTGCTTCTGATGGGACTTATTTGGAAAAGAACAGCAAGCTTCCTTGCTCACTGATTACCTTACCCACTGATTTTTGCCAATCAGGTAAACCAGCTCTGGGCATCAGAGGGAGAAGTAACAGTGAGGTTGGTTCCCTGCCTGCAGATTTGCCAAGAAATGACCACCTGCTTTAATCTGAGGTTATGGCTCTGCCAGGTAACCTGGTCCTTGCAGCCTCCCTTGTCTCTTGTTTCCTTTGATTGATCTACCTCCTTTAGACCCAGGGACAGTAATGGCTTTCTATTCCTATTAGTTGTAGATGTTGTGCTCTATCTGCAGCTTCCCTACATGTCATCCGTAGCTTTGTAAATAGTTTATTGAATGTTCCTCTCATTATGCAGTGAGCCACCTGTTCTCACCAGGAGCACGACTGGTATACATGGCTGTCTTTAGTTTATCAAACCCAGTTTCTCAGCAGTAATATAAGTCCCTGTCGTCTTATTTATAATGCTGCATCTAGACCCCAGCATCTGAAATTACTCGTAGGTTAAGTGTACTATTTAATTCTTGAATATAGAGCTTGCATACCTGACTTCTTAAAACCAGGGAAGGGCAAAATCATCAGACCTTATTTCAGGGGCTTGTAATTATTTGCCCAACATTTCCCTTCCTCCCTTCCTTCCTCCTTTACTCCTTGCTATCCCTTCTCCCTTCTTTCCTTTTGTTCTTCCTTCTTTCCTTCCCAAACATGTATCTCAATCTGGGGAACTACATCCAATAATCTTGTGTGGATTAGCAATAGTAAAAGAGCTTAGAAATATTTAATGTCAGAGAATAGTTTTCTTTTGAACCAAGAGAGAGCTTTTAAGACAGTTCTTTCTTATTTGGATGATAGCAATTCAGTGGATACAATATTTCAAAGGTCAGGCCCAATACATGATGGAAAACTGACAAAAATAGCTCTTGAGTTAAATCTGGGTAAAACCAGTGGTGTAGAACAGTAATTGATAAGAATAGGGTTTTGGCTAGGAACATCTTAAACTTACGGTCAGTTAAAGATAGTGAAATCTGCCCAGAAGAATTCTGGGTCTGAATTGGCTCACAGTAGAGAAAATATCCAATCAAGTTCATCATCTCTTAAATAAAGAGCAAGCATTAGATCTCAGGCTAATATTATAACTGAGACTGTGTAAAAGCTATCTTGAATATTACATGAAGGTGGCTGTCAAGATAACTGTATATTCAATAGCACATCAAGGATTTCCTTATTGACAGGATAAACCACTGGGAAAATCAGCAGCTGGTGTGATGATGCTGTTTTACATGTGCTTGGGATGATTCTGCCAAACATATTCAACTTTGCATTTTACTTCATAGAGGAATTCTTGTTTTTCTTAAGGAGCACAGTAAAAATGAACGATCTCTGTGTAGAAACATTGGTTATTTACACAGTCTTTGTATAGAAATATTGGATATTTGAAATATAGATCTCATCTATGGAAACTATTTCACTTCAAATAATTTGGACAGTCACCAAATTCTTTGAGGGTTGCCTTATGTCATTATTGAAAAGTGTACCACGGGCTTCATTCTACATCTCCAATATCAGTCCAGTGTATTTGCTTTCATAAAATTTTGGCTGTGCCTGCCACCGAATTTGAGAGAAGTCTCCACATTATTGAATCAGATGCTTCCCCTTCCCTCACACTCCCTTCATTTTCCAGTGGTCAAAATTATACCAATTGCTCAAACCAAACACAAATTACAACTTCTCAAGAAGCTTTACCAGATTCCCCAGGTCCTAATTAATTACCTCTTTCCATTTTTTAGCACAAGATCTTACATACAACTCTACTGAACCCTTATTTCCTTCTACTTTATAGTATAGAAATATTAAAGAGCTAAGGCACAGAAAAATGAACTGTCAATGGAGTAAACGGACAACCTACAGAATGGGAGAAAACTTATCAAATTATGGATCTGACAAAGGTCTAATATCCAGCATCTCTAAGAAATTTAAACAAGTTTACAAGGAAAAAACCAAACAACCCCATTAAAAAGTGGGCAAAGGACATGAACAGTCATTTTTCAAAAGAAGACATACATGCAGCCAACAATCATGTGAAAAAGAGCTGAGTGTCACTGATTGTTAGAGAAATGCACATCCAAACATAGTGAGACACTATTTCACACCAATCAGGATGACTATTATTAAAAGTCAAAAAATAACAGATGCTGGTGAGATTGTAGAGAAAAAAAGGAACATTTTTACACTGGTGGTGGGAGTGCATATTTGTTCAGCCATTGTGGAAGATAGTGTGGTGATTCCTCAAATGTAAGCTTCTTTAATGTAAGTTACTTATTTACTTTTTAAAAATCCAGTAGTAGCTTTCTGGTGCTTAATCAGGATTGTTGAATAAATAAATTAGATTTAATAGGCAACTCTTTTTTAAAAAAAAAACATACTCTTAAGTACTGTATTCAATGATAAGATGTTCTAAGCTAGTTACAGGTAGACTTTAAGTGCTCAGCAAGCCACAAATAGAATACATAAAAAGAAAGCTGCTTTTCCCCAATCCGACTTTAAAAGAAAAAGCACTTTGGAGTCTATATAGAAAAGGAATTTCCCTATCTAATTGGAAAAAGTTCAATGATGTTTATGAGGAATTTTGAACTTGATAGACTGTTCATGCAAAGGAAGATTCATTTGAATTACCTTTATTTTCAACAGGTTGAGGGAACTTGAAATTTGTTAATGATAACACAGGTGAGAACATTCTAACTAGCACGAGTTTCCTTGTTTGAAACCATTCCTTGGTACAGGATTTTCATGCACAGCATGCAAACGCATGTCATGTTCATAAATCCAATCACAAATGATGGTTTTATGACCAAACTGTATTTCTTCCAAACAAAGTGGTGGTAATATTTTTAAAAATCTGCAAGCCCTTTGAGAGTCTTCAAAAAGAATTTCATCATCTTTTCTCATTGAAGTGAAGATATTTACAACTGAAAGGATGCTGTATTGCTGCTATGGGGAAGAATTGCATTCCTCACCTAAAATATAGCCACCAATAGTGTACATGTTTTGCATTTAGCATTCAAAATATATGGGGAACAAGATCTAAGTAGATGCAGTAGGATCTAGAAATTAGCCTAAGTCAGCTCTGGAGACCAGATTTAGGGAGGACTGTAAATCATACCCTTGGAATGCAACATTATTATTCAGAATACTCTAAAATGTACTATGGATCAGACCTAGTTCGTAGCCTACAAGTTTTTTGTTCTCTAGGTTGTATCAGACCCTCTGTGATTTCATAAGATGTGCTATTCAGGTTTGAAGGCCATTTTAGGATTTTTCCATAACACTGAGTTTCATAAATACAAAGTTCCCTGAGGGTCTATGGGTCTATAACTGTGTTTTTGTTAAGACAAAACATAAAGACTGAGGGATATTCTTTTTCAAGATGCTTTCCTCCCACTAATTCCTGGTAGAGGATAAGCTTTTAAAAGGTTTTCTTTTTCTTTTTTTGTCCTATGAAAAGCTGTATTGTACATTCTCAGCATAACTTCTAGGGACATTTATACCATAATTTTGAAGAGCTCATAGTGATTTCAACACTTCAGCAAAGGGCACAGTGAAACAATATTTTGGAAGACATCTTCATCAATTTATTGACCAGTGTAACCTCTGTCTTCAGCAGTGGCCTACGATTTAGATGAGCTCTGTTGCAAATGCAGCAGTGCCATGTAGCCTCCTCTCTGGACCTGCTAGAATTATCAAATAATAAACAAGATTATGGGAGAGTGAGCTCTGATAATGGCCCTGAGATTTCCTTTAAGATGAACCTTCCTCACATAGACCGTGTGCTATGCATCCTGAATTCTGTAAGTGGTGCACAAATGTAACGCTCACTCGCATGACAGCTGTTTGAATGTCTGAATCTACCTACTTATCTTCTGGCACAGCGTTCTGTGTTTAACAGCCACACTGGCAATAGTGTTCTGCCATTAATTTGTTCAACAGATGTCTTCTGAGCATCTATTTTGGAGCAGGCATGCTCTTATGCTGTGGCTGCCATGGTGACCACATCCAAGTCCCCATCCTCATGGGGTGTGTATGCTTCTAGTTTAAGAGCAAAGCAATACACAAAGAAAGAAACAAATTCGGGAGAGTGGTAAATGCTATAAAGAAAAAGAAATAGGTCGAGGTTTTGTGTTAGGGAAGTGGTCATGGAAGTTGCCTCAGACTGTACATAACATCTCTACTGTGGACATATTTTATTTGAAACTACTTTTTAATTTGGGGCATGCTGGGAATACTATTTCAATGCCGAAGGGGTTTTCTTGGCCTATGATACATGTCTGCTCTGGTTTCTGTTGGGAAGTACCATTAGAACCCTCTATATAAACTCTGCATAGATGACAGTTCTACAGCCGAGTTCAGAATGCGGAGGGTAGCAGAGCTCTGCAGTCCAAATGTCAATATCCTGCTTAGACTGTTGATTACATTTGTGAGATGTAAATCTCTGAGCAGTGACTCCTGGGATTGGCTAGAAATACACTTTCAAGATCCTTAGTGAGAAATGTGCCTTTTAAGGATTCTTGAAAAATCAGGGGAGAATCCCTTCTCTTATTCAATTAATTGATTCTTTTATAAGGCAGTGAGACAAAATGTTCAGAATTCTAGGTGGCAGAAATTATCCAAAGGGATTTTCAAAAATAACTCTTTTGTTTACTATGCAAAATAATGTTAAGTAGGAATTAAATAAAACTCATACTGTTTTCTCAGCTCTCTGTTGCTGAAGTGTCCTTTCTCTTCCCATGCCCACCTCTCCATTTTAGGGCATTCAAACAGTGTACCTGATGACTGTTTGTGGAGGGACAGTCATCTGCAACTTACATGGGAGACAACCATGACATCCAATTACGATTAAAAGGCAGTGTCCTGATTATTCCATAGAAATATTGTTGTCACATATCCTGACAGAAAACAAGATGAACAAGGGGAACAAGATGTTCCTCTGTAGAACATCTCATGCTTCCTTTTCTTTCCCTTGCTACAACTTATTATATAGTTTCTTTCAAGATGAAACGATCAAGTTCTTGTTGTACTAAACTTTACTATCACTCTTAGTGTTAGTTTGTCGAGCTCAGCTTTTTCCATATGCAAACACACGACCTTTGGCCTGTAAGGCAGGACATTTCAGTGGTTTTAAGATTAAGGCTCAGTGAGGGAACCTCTTACAGCTCTGTTTGGGCTTCACAGATCTGCAGGGTCAAAGTGGGCTGTTACTCTGAATCTTTATTCTTGCTTGTGAGTAGAATGTGTCAAAGAATATCAGCATTTGACTCACCAAAAGTAAAATCACTGACATCAGCTTTTCATCATATGTCCCCAAGTGTTAGAGTGGAAGCCGGAGTCAAGTGCTTACTGCTCCTCGTATGGGAGTCATATGCAGTCTTGGCTGTTGACACGTATATTGTTTTCTCTTGTACGGATTTATTTGTCTTCACTGGGGAAAGTTATTCTTGCTGATTACACATCTACTCCCTTTGCATCCTTGTAGGATCAGAGTAAAGTGAGAAGAAAACAGAAATTAAACCAATGGGACCTCCCTGTACAAAACACGAACTAGCATATTGCCATGAGACTTAAGTCTCATATTCTTTAAAGGTGTCCATTGTTTTGCTATTGCACTTCCATAGTTTAAATCATATTTCATTGAAAAACTATTCATATTACAACCTAGATACTTGAACATTATGATAATTTTTTTTTAATCCAGGAAAGTTTCCTGATGAATAAATATGGAAATCAAAAAGACTCTTATAAAACAGTTATGCAGTATTGCTGCTTTTTTTCTTTTTGTTTTACCAGCAGAAGAATGCTAAAAGAAGCTTTTTTGATGAGGTCAATATCAAAATGGCTTTTAAAGTTGCAGGGTGGCTGGGCACAGTGGCTCACACCTGTAATCCCAGTACTATGGGAGGCTGAGGTGGGTGGATCATGAGGTCAAGAGATGGAGACCATCCTGGCCAACATGGTGAAACCCCATCTCTATGAAAAATACAAAAATTAGCTGGGCACAGTTGCATATGCCTGTAATCCCAGCTACTCTGGAGGCTGAGGCAGGTGAATCGCTTGAACCCAGGAGGCAGAGTTTGTAGTGAGCCAACATTGTGCCACTGCACTCCAACCTGGCAACAGAACAAAACTCTGTCTCAAAAAAAAAGATGTAGGGTAACAACACAAGTTATATAGTTTGGAAATCCATTTATTGACTATGAAATGTTAATATTTTTGTCTTTTGTAGAAACATTAACACTCCATGACACACGGTAGATAGAAGCGGTAAATATACTCATACTTCCTAGTGGGAACTAGGAAGGAGAATTAAAAAAATCTTTCATCCAAGTAAATTGGTATAATTGAAATTGATATGAGATATAAGTATGGCTATATTGTATTTTTTTCTGAAGAATTATTTTATATTAGAAAAAGAATACTTGTCACATTAATTTCAGTCATGTTCCAGGATTAACAAGTACAATGAGATTGTTCATGTGGACAAAACAATTTGTTCCCCTCTATACTTTTAAGAGAAGAACTGCTCTGCAAGGCTTTAGTATTTGAAGCTGGATTTTAGAATTGTGTCCCATTAACTACTGTAGATATAAATATCTTTTTTGCTTTTCTTTCCTTAGTGAAATTTTTGTTTATAACTGGCCTTGGATATCTTGGCTGACTGTATAAAATGAAATTTTAAAAAAAGCAGTGTAATTTTTACGTGACTATTAGGTCTTAATTCAACTCTGCTTTATTTTGAACAACAGAGCTATGAAAGTTAATCAATACATATGATTGCATTATCTTGAGGGAATTTCAGTAATGTAATAAAATTGAAATAAGTTTTATCTGAAAAAAGAAACATGGGAATTTATAAAGTCTAACAGAAAATCCCAAAACAATTAGTGTTATATGGTCTTTCAGCAGGTAGATAATACAAATGAAACATATATTTTTAAAATAAACCATACATATATAAAAATACGCCCACAGGTATTCCACTTGACGTAGCAGGAATACCAAACATAAGGGTTCACTCTGAGGAAAAAAGGTGCACTTTTTGAATCAAATGGTCTAAAGAATTCAGACTGAGAACGAGCAGCATGTTAAATCATGATTATGGCCAGGGATAGGGATAGGGCCTGGGGAGGTACATATAAAATGTTGGTGTCAGTAGGGAGGCAAAGTTAGAAACTAACAATTCATGTGGAAATTCAAAGATAAAGAAAATGTCAGCCACGAGATCTCAGGTGGGTCAGGTATCATGAATGAGGGATCATGGATCAAGGGTTTAGTGCAGGAGGTGTATTGTCAACAGAAAAGTTGCAAGAATTGCAAACAAAAACCACCACCAAAACCCTTTCTGTATATCCTACATTTCAAGTTCACCATTTTAAAATGTTTTGCCAAATTTGTTTTTATAAAGTCTCTCTCTCTGTATATAGTTTAGAAATACACCCCCCACATATATATACATATACGTACTCATGTATGTGTATATATATGAATATATGTATGTGGCTTGGTTGGTGTGTGTGCGTGTGTGTGTATGTGTGTGTATTTCTAAACTTAAAAATAACTTGGAGACATATACAACCTTCCCCCTAATTATTTCCTAAGAGTAAGACCAAGAACCTTTACTTATATAGCTATAGCACTGTTATTAAGTTCAGAAAATTAACACTGATTATAACACTGTTTTCAAACATACCTACTTTATTTAATTTTCACCAGTTTCCATTCTTGAGGGCATTTTTTTCCTGTGCTCTAGGATTCAAATCAAGATTATGCACTGCATTTAGTTTTCATATCTCTCCCTTCTTCCTCTCTTTTTATCTGGCAATTTTCTTTTTAATTGGGGGGAGTAACTTTTAATTTTGATATAATTTGCAACTTCTAGAAAAGGGCAAAAATATGAAGGACTTCTATCAATTCTTTACTCAGATTTACCAGTTGTTTACATATTTGTATATACACATGTATATTTGTGTTTATGTATATGCATGTGTGTATATATAAATATGCAGGGTGGTGAGGTCAGATGAAATAAGCTAGAACTATGTGAGGCAAAACTCAGAGGCACATCGTGATCTCTGAGTGAATTAACATTTATTAAAGTATGTTTTATATATGGTTTTCAGCACTCTGCCTCTACTTTCATGAAATTCTTTGAATCAAGAAAGCAACTTTACAATATTGATGGGAACCCAGGGCTCAGGCTGGATGGGGAAGCCATAGGGCAGTCTTGTGATTCAGCCAACCCAAGGTTCTAAATTGTAGGCTACAGCAAAGGTAACATGATAAACATTAGAATGTCGGCACAAAGAAGTCTTTTTGAACTTTTCTTTTTGGTATATTAAAACTTCTCCAGAGTTAATAAATTCATGAAGTCACAGAGGACACAGAGTCTTGGTGTAAGGGAGTTGGGCAAAGATTGAACACTTTTGGGTCTAGTCACAGCCTCAATTAAACTCCAGGAGTCTTAGTTTAGGCCGCCTTCTTGAAGGTCATTTTCTATTGCTGACAATAGATAGGAGTCTGTTGGAATACTGAAGATTCAGCAGATACTGTATTTGGTATGTGCTAATTTACTGGAACTATATGATCTGATCTCATCAAGAAACTTTTGGATTTGTCACCAGACTGATTCAGATAAGCTAAATTCCCTTCAGCAAGACAAAAGAGGAAGTCATTTATGTAAGCAGAGATTCATTTTAGACTGACTCAGTTTTCTGAGATGGAGGCTGAGGACTTGAAAGATGCAGTTTCCACTGAATTCCACAAACTGAAGCAGACACAAGTGAAAAAGCGACTGGCACACAGTAGGAGCTGAAGTTATTCTTGTTAAAATTATACTCTGATGTTGAATCGGCTTTAAATCTGCTTCTGATTTTTTAAAGGGCTAATCATGAAAGGATGTGGGAGGATGTGAACTGTTCCTCTCACTGCCTGCTTACCTATTTACATTTTCACATTTTGTGAAGTTGAAGAGAAGAAGTAAAAGGAAATGACGCCCTAGCCTGCCAATTTTTTATTTGTTACAAGCTGAGAACCAGTCCCACTTAGTATTAAACAGTTGTTTGACAGTGTCTTGGGTTTATAGGTGCACTAATTTTTTTCAATCCCTGTTCTACCAATAACTTGAATAACAGATAATATTTCCGTTTGTGGAACTCTATTACTTTAATTCTCTTAAAATGTTTTGTAATCTGTGCCATTTTTGCTTGCTGGCATTTATTTTTTCCAAGCGTTTGTGTTTTTACCCCCACTTTTTTGAGCATTTGTCATTTATCTTCTAGTTTTCATAATAAGGCTATTAAGATTTAAGTCAATTATTTTGGGGGGGGGACACCTATGCAAGAAGAAGATATACATCTACAGAGCCAGGATTGAATTTTCTACCTCTGATACCCCTAAAGCACCTGGAAGTTCTTAGTCCATCCTTGTTTGTGAACGCAAATATAAATCACCAAGGGCCGCCCATAGGCCATGAAAATTACACATCCCTAGGGTAGTCTCAAGTATTCTCATAACGGACTTGCTCTACTATTTCACACAGAAAACATCTTTAATGTGGAAGAGAAAACTTTGATCCTATGGAACTATACTATCTTTTCATTGGGAGCACTTTTCATACTCAGAGCCATAAAGAGATTTATATCTAATTCTGGATGACGAAGGTGAGAATAGAGTCACACAGGAAATTAGGCTTAAATCTTCTACTTTTTTTTTTTTTTAAAATAGTGAACATGGTCACAAACAGGTTTTTTAAATGTCAAATGCTATTTCAGTGTAAAGGTATATTGGAATGTACCTGTCCCTCATCTAGGGAATCCTATAAGGATTTTCTAAGTATCCTAAATACGCCTGCCTAAAAGTTTTACATTTTTAGAATTGATCATGGCCATCAAAAGTTTAGCATTAAGCAGAATGCATGACAATGACAAGACCATAGAATATTTAAAATTATTTCTCAAGTTTAAGCACCCACATTTTAATTTTAATTCAAGGAAATAAAGTATATTTGAACAGTCTTTGATTTATAAAGGGTCATTGTGCAGATGGACTCTTAAGAAAAGAATCCTCCTAACTCCATCTGGTGCCAGGGAATATAATGCAGCTTCAAGCAGCAATCATGAGGATTCTTGGAAAATCTTTAAAGAATTTCTGATCTCATGACAAATGTGTAATTACTATCTGTCACCATTGTAGATGTGGGATAGCAAATGGGAGCCAGAGTATGAAAGGAAAGGGCCAGAATATGTGTATGGAGCCATTTGGAAATTGTATGAAAGAACTTATCACTTTGGAAAGAACAGTTATTTCAGAAAGTAGAGAGTCATGGTTTGCAATAAAGCAGCTGTATCAATAATGCAACTGAACAACAACATCACCACCACTATTGTCACCACCAAGGAATATCATACACCCCCCAGGGACAAGATCAGGTGTTGAACCTGTGTGTTAGATTGTTCATAGAGCATTCTTGATTAAGGTGGAAGAAGTGTGGGACTGTGACTCCCCTACCTGAATGAACTGTCCCACTCTAAGCGGTAGTTTGCTCATACAGGTGGCATTAAAAATATAGAATTAGATACATAGAAAGACAGACAGACAGACAGACAGATAGATAGGTAGATAAATTAAGCAGGCATGTGTTGGTTACTAATTGTTCTAGGTCAGATTTACCACCTGGCCTCTGTGCGATAAAAATTTGATCTGTAGGACTATGGTTGAGGTTTTTTCCTTGGCTTGGTATCAGAAAAGGCTGTGTTTAAATATTTCTTAGAAGGGAATAAATACTTCCTGTCAAGCATGTACTTGATTTAGGAAAAATGCCATATTTTTCACTCTTACCTCTGTAGATAGAAGTATCATTGAGAAAAGAACATTTGGGAATATTGGGATTATTCTAGCTTGCTTTCTGAATTCACTCAGCAGACAATTCTAATTTTATGTTCTTTTGGAAGGCCTAATTTAAGAATCCAGTTTCCTTCAATTAAAAAACCAGAAAACAATTTAAAGATATCTCTTGAGAGTTAAGCTTTTTGTTGATAATGATAAAATATATGTACAGATACAGAGAGATAGAGAGATAAATGGAAGAAAGAGTTCATTTTTACCAAAATTTATTATCAAACGATGCCTAGCTAATCTACCTATGAAAATATGAGGGATACATTGTTGGAGAAGTTCCTCTGTGAGAGACTTCCCCTGTGTTCAGGTACTTCGCGGTCAAAATGCATTTTAAATAATGTTTGAAGTGAAAACACAATTTATAATTTAAGTTCCTTCTAAAAAGAGTTCTACGCAAAAGTATATACATTAGAAAGAGAAGCAAAGTAATTTATATATACTATAAGGATAAAATTGTGATGTAAATCAAGAAAGATTTTCTTGTATATATGGAAGGATAAACATGTTTAATGTTGTGGTAAATTATATGCAGCCTTCTTAAACAATGATATTTACAGGTAAATTTTAAAATTAAAATATTTCTTTCTTACCAATAAGAACACTTATTAACATTTTTCAATAAGTTATTTTTGCCAGGTTCTTTTCTCACTGTGTAGTTTGTAATCCAAGATAGAATTGATTTGAACATTCTCATCACAGAATCTACAAATTTGGTGAATACAGTAATGGAAATAGTAAAACAATGTTTTAGGTGAGAAAGAGCAGGATTCTGATGGAAAGATTTCCTGTTGACACAAGGTAATAATGCAAAGAAGGATTGATTATCTCATTTTCAATTAAAGAAGGCTGCTTTCATGGAGGAGGCCAAAATCAGCATCTTCTATCAATAAGTGATGAATGCTTTCCAACGTTAAGAGAGATTTTGCAATAGAGTTTTTCTTGTGTTTATCTTTTTGATATGGAGATTTATGGCTCATTATAATGATTTAAAAATTGATATTTTCATTCCATCACCTGATACTTTTAGAAAATAAGAATGTGGCCCCTGTCTGACGCCAGCCATATCCCTTTAGTGTTTGTCCCAAAGTTGTGCCTACGTGTATTCACCACCCGTTTTCAATGCTCAATTGAGCATAACAGTAGCAACAGCAGCAACAGCCGAAATGAATGTGACTAGCACTTGAATTATAAAACATTTCCCCTTAGTCTATTTCACATGTCTTCACAAAACCTCTGTGAAGTGTTAGAACTGGTATTAGTACCTTTTTTTTTTTTTTTTTTTTCCAAACACAGAATCTAGATTGAGCAAAAAGGTAATTGACCTCAGCTAAGGGCATAAGAGTAATCAATTAGAAAATGAGAGCTGAAGTTCCTCGCTGATTCTCCAATGAAGAAGGGAATCAGAGCTATAGTCTTAGTGGGCTGGACCAGGAGTGAGCACTGAGCTTTCTCCTGCCTGACATACTGGAATCCTTGAATAATATGATTGCTGAGTTTCTGGTGACTCGGGATGTGTCACTGAGAGAATTCACCATGATGGAGACCTTTTCAAGAAATTTGTTATTGTGTTGTGTACCTAAATTACCCAGATTAGTTAGAGAGATTAATTTAGAGAGTGTTCTAATGTACAGTTTGTATTCATTGATTTCTGCAAATATGTCAAGTTTATTGATATACATTTTTTTGGCCCTGTGAATTAATCTTTGTGTAGATATTCCTGAGTTTCAGGAATATGTAGACTCCCCCGAGGGTATTCTAGATTTATAAGCTAACCAGGTCTTAGATTCAGCCTCAACAGAAGTGAAGGTTATACTCTCTCAAGTGGAGAGTTGAGGGTGTTTACTGGGACATGACTATATACTAGTAAAATGACATAGGAGGCCATGTAGCCCTACATTTCAACTGCGTATATGGCTAATAAGGCTCATTTCTAATTAGGAGGTTCTTCCTTGTCCTGAAAAGATAAAAAAACCTAACACCTTGAATCTTTACTCTTTTATCCTTTCAGTGTGTCCATGTCTTGTGTATTTAATATACACATATGTATTTACATATGCAAATCCTTTCCATATTTTATAATATTTTCCTAATGTCCCAGTGCTTCCCTTTATTATTTATTTATTTTCATTCTTTTTTAATTAAAAATATTATACAAGCTGAGCTCTCCCTTGTATCTCTTTGATATATGAGCATTGAATTACCTTTGAATAATTAGGGTACCCATCTCCTCAACATAAGCTGTCATTGAGGATGTCCTAATTTTATATTAACCCTAATTTTAGTTTTTCACTTTATTCTCCAACAAATTATTAAAAAATATATTTTACGTAATTTTAAGTGACTTTTCAGTTTACAGTTTATAAAAATAATATAATGGAATGTTCCCTTATTCATAACATTTATTTATGAAATTTATTTAGAAATTTATGTAGAAATTTATTGTTTAATGTTTTTCCATTTAGAAGTAGTTTCTAGTAGCATAAACTGTAATGTAAGCACTGTTATCTGCATTCACTTTAAAAAGAATTACTTGGTAAGAACAAAGTAATTAAGCAATAAGACATGACAGGCATTGCATTTTGGGGAAATTATTATACATCTCAGATGTCTTGAGAGGTTCGGGCCAAAGGCTGAATGGCTTCAACCACCCAAGAAGAATAATAAACCCTCAAGAAATGTACCACCTGTCATATCTTATTGCAATTATGGAATGGAAATCATGAAACCAAAACAGGGGAAAAGGTTAAATCTGTGCCCTTGCTGAGGATTACTTACATGACTATGACATCACTGACAGTTCTATCTGTGTCCAGAGAATTCTAAAGCCATTGCATAATTATTGCACAAACAACACAACTCATTTGAAACTGCTGGCTCAGCATTCCACAATGCCATCTTTGTCATATACCAGTCCCCTGATGTCCTCTTTTTGCAGAAATGATATTAGTGCCCTTAATCCCAAGCTTTCCTCTTTCACTGATCATACAGCTTCAGGGGCAGGGGTGGGTAAGCAAGAGGAGGTAGAGATTGTTATGTAGAAATAATCTTGCCCCCTAGAGGATTGGAGGCATTTGGTTCCTTGCATGCCTTGTAATACTCCAAGGTCATTATCTCATGATAATCACATCTCCTGGAGTTGCCTTACTGCTTAAGTGTAACACTAAATTTTAATTACAATGAAATAGAGCTCTTCTGGTAGTTTACACAACATCTTGTGTTCTCATTGCCAGATGGAAATACTGCAGAGCTTTTACTATAATCGCATGTGGTGGTCCTGGACTCCATTACAATAAACACATATTGTTGGTTTATTGAGGAAAGCATTTTGTTTTGGGGAACTAATCCACTTTCTTTTGGTGTATTTCAAGTCAACAGTTTATTAAAAGATTCCTGCTTTGTTTAACAGTACTGAAATGCCGTCATACTTTTTCTTTCTGACTTGACTGTAATGGACAAATGTCATTAAAAAAAATCAAAAAGTGGAGTGATGCCTACTAATAGACGAGAGAGATTATTTTACATGCAGTCTTGATTTTCATGGTTTCTCCTTAGTTATTTGTCCTGTTTTGAAACTCAGTGTACCTGAATGCACATGTTTTAAAACAACCTTGTATTTTCTTATGAATTTACCACATTTTCCCAAGTGATTACTGTACATTTAGTTCCAGCATTTGGGCAGTTTCTTGGGCTGCCCTATTTGATTCCTTCATAAACACGAATTTGCTTGTCAGATAGGTGTATAGTCCTAAGAAAGACTTTGAACCAGGCCTGAGAACCATGAGGTAGCTAGAGACGTGGTACATACTACCATCTTTAAAGAGTGATTATAATAATAAAAAAGAAAACTCCAAACACGAAATGTGACTACAATGATCTTTAGAATGCTTCGAGATTCTTATTTTTGACAAAAATTCTAGGTTAAACAGTAGGCTTGCCACCAAGATGCACATTCAACATAAGATTCCCTCCCTCCCTCCCTCCCTCCCTCCCGTCCTTCCTTCCTTCCTTCCATATTGCAGCTCTAAGCTGCTTCTTTGCTAAAATTCCAGGGCTTCTCCTTCATGGGTACTGGAGAGTACAAAATTGGTCTCTACCTTGGCGCTCCTGTCACTCAGGGCCCTTGCTCTTCTTCTGAAACACCAAGCCTGTCTTCCCTAGGGCCCTGCCTGGAATGCTCTTCTCCCAGATGCCCAGCAAACCCCTCACCTCCTTCAAGCCTCTGCTTACAAGTCACCTGCTCAAGAAGGTGTGCACTGATCATGCTGTTTAAGACTGTAACCTGCTTCCTGTCTCATGCCTGGATCTCCCTTATCCTGTTTTAGTTTGTCTTTTTCTATAGCATTTATCATCTTCTAATCTACTATATGACTCATGCATCAGGTTAACATTTATTGATCTCCTGCTGATAGAATCCAAGCTCTCTGAGAGCAGGGATCTTTGGTGATTTTGTTTACTGATAAATCTCAACTGCCTAGGGCAGTGCTTGGCACATAGTAACTGTTTGATAAATACTTTTGAATGAATGAATCAATAAGAAAAGTAGATATAGAATACCCTAGAGTTTTTGGCAGTCCCTAGGACTTCAAAGAAGGACCTGGGCTGAACTTTTTACTGCTAATGCTTTTCTTAATGTACAGAAAAACCTAAATATGATCCAGCTCCTTACTTCAAAATACAAAATGCTCTGGCAAGCAGAATCAGGGAGTTTGGATCCTGCGTTGGCAAAGTTATTTTAGGAAGAGATTCAATCATTATTCCCTTAATATTTGCTTGCTACAAAATGATATATCCAATGTCATATCTGTAATAATTTTTTACATTCAGGTGTTTATGTTATTCTATTCACTCCTAAATTGTGGTTATTTTAGCAGATCTTCCTACACAATCAAAATATACCCCCATAATTCTATCAATTTATGTTTTAATTTGTGATAATGTTACAGGCCATTTTTGTAAGTTTATAGCAATTCAATTGCATACTACTCCACAACTAGTGATATTATTGTATTAAGTTATTCACTTTAGGTGTTGAAGACAGGTATAGTTACCCAAATATTTATTTGCCAGTCTGGGAAATAGTGTTTTTTCTCCAAAGGTTAAAAATCATTTTATTCTTACATTACAGTCTCAATAAAATGTTAACAATAATTTTTTCTGAAAGCAATGATTTTAAAAATTAATAGTTTAAAACAAAGAGGCTGTACACAATATACTGTGTTAGCATCTACTTTCCTCCTCTTGAAGGTGAGATTTTAATAGTTTTATTATTGCTGCGATCTTAACAAAACTTAACAAAACTTCTCAAAATGCTTAGGTCTATGCATTTTTATTTGACAGTACATATAAATATGATTGAAAGCTGCATTTCTGTATATTAGCATTCAATGCCCATTAGGTTTTGTTTTGTTTTGTTTTTCATAATTCAAAAATATTTGCCACAAGGATAGTTTATAAAGTTTCCAGGATATGGGTCTGCTTTTAACTATGCTTAGAGGTCTCAATGTTTACATATATTTAAAATCCTTTTTCACCTTTGAATCTTTTCCCTCCGACTCTATTGTTTTAGTGCTTTGGGATTGGATTTAATCTTATCACATCTCATCAAAGACTGCTTAAAATTCGAAATGACTGTGGGATAAAATCCAGAGTCTTTCCAGGCCTGTAATGCTTGATCTATTCTGACTGATTCTCCCGTTTCATTTTGTGGACTATGTCTCAGTCATTAAAACCTCAGTTACACTGGCTTCTAAATTTCTAGAGCCTTCTGAGCACTTGCTGTTTCCTTAGTATGAAACAGCTTTCTCCTGGTTTTCAGATAATCAGCTAGCTGCTTCTCCTGCATCTTAGCTTGAATATCTCTTCAGAGAAAGCTGTCCTAACCAGTACATTTCATTATAACACGTAATTTATTTTATGCATTGCTTATTCCAGTCTGTAATTATTTTGCATTTGTTTTTTGTTCTTTGTTATTCTCTGCCACCATAACGTAAGCTACTTGAAGGTAGGGCCCTTATCTGTCTTGCTCATCACTGTTTCTCCAGCAACGTGTACGTATCAGGAATTCAGTGTTTGTTGAAGGGATGGATGGATGAAGGAATGAATGGATAAATTAAAAGTTGGGGTAGTTTTCTTAAATATATACCTACTATTGTGAAATTTCCTCCTATCTCACTAATAGTAACTTTTCTTTTCTCCAGGATTGTTGTTTGGATTAAGAACTAGAGAAGGACAGGAAGGAAGCTTGTAATAAATGTCTGTTGAAATTAGAGGTTTAAGATTTAGAAGAATTTTTTTCATTAGTACTCTCAAACCCCCTCCTGGAAATCACATTTTTCCTGTATTTCCTCATCCCACAGAGTAGAGTGAAAATTTGTGCTTTTATATACTCTATATTAATTTCATTGATAATCATATTTCTATATACTTTGGTTTACATAAGGCTAATGGAGGATTTTAAGGGACATTTAAGAAATTGTCTCCCAGCCATTCCTTTACTCAGTACACGATAGGCACTATGCAAAGAGACTCTCAGATGTTTAGTTACACTCAAAAATTATTTTGATTCTTGCCCAGCTTGAAAGTTCTTAATATTTTCTTTGTTATTTATACCATGAGAACCCAAATTACCACACTGTCTGACACCATAAAATTTGATCGAGTTTTAATTTTTTCTAATTGGCCATATGAAATAATACAGGGCATGTAGGATGCCTCAAATTTATTGTTTCATCCTTGGTAGTTCAATACCAACTAGATTTAGCATGACCAAGTAAAAATAATAAAGAAAACATTCAACATCATTTTGTAATTGTCTGGAAACAGGAAGCCAAACTATTATCTATAGCACAGGGCAATCCCATTGTGGAAATTTCACCCTGACTGTACCCTCTTATCTTGTTCTGCTCTTACACACAGGTCATATTATGCACTGCTTTGTGCTAGTTTGACAAGAACTAATGTGGATGCTTAAATATTTTAAAGGCTGAACGCTTCTGAATGATAAAATATGGCGCTGATCAACCCTTCCTGTTGCGTTTGTGGTTAATGATAAAGTAATTTAATACTTTCCTCTTTTTTGGTGTATTAGTAGTTTCAACAACAAACATTAAAGTTCCTTTAAGGAAAAATCTTCAAATAAGGCCATGCAATGACACTTCTTAACTACAGTTGTTTTTTATTCAGCCATAAAATCTATCTTTCATAAAGAAACCCACTTACATGTCTTACTTCAGTGAAGGTTATTTGTAGACTGAAGGTCTTTTCTTGTCAAGATATGATGAATACCATGTGTGAAGACAGAAGAGCATCAGACCTGTATTAGCTGGAAAACCCACTGATCTGTGAATAACCTAAAAAAGAAAACCTGAAGATTAGCAACGTCGCTTTTAAGAATGATCCATCAAATTCAACAAGCAGATTCACAGAGATGAATCATCTGGTTTCTTTTATACCTACTATACAGTAAAGGTTATTTCCTTTCCCTACAAATAGAAGTTTGAAAATAAAGGGAGGCTTTTGAACACCCCTTGGTATAAGTCAATAGTCTTAAAATGTTTCTGATATTTTAGATGTAAATCCGTACTAACGACAATTAAAATGGTGTTGCCTATTCATTCAGTATTGAATTCAATATTTTAGGAAATCAGTCTCTGTTCTTCTGTTAGTGTGTGTTGAAGAGAGGCCAAATTCTTAGTATATTGCCTCAAAAATTTTTACACTAACCTTTAACTTTATGACAAGTTAAAATATCTGTTGAAATTATTTTTAGGAGTTGCCTACATAGCTTACATATTCAGTTGCCATTTAGATAAATACAAATAATTAGGTAAGTCACTATTCTTGATGCCAAGTCAGTTGATTAAAAGCATAGAAGATTTAGGTATATTAAAACCATTATATAGAGGTATAATTTTGTTAACAACAGTAAGTGCTTTGTTCCTATTTAAAAAATTTTAAAGTAGATCCAAAAGTATGTGTTTAAAATATACATTTCACAGTATAATTTTTCTCAGTTCTAAAGTATTGTGTTTGTAAGGTTTCATTCATTTCTTTTCACATTGAATGGCTGGAATAACTTAGAAAGCACTAAAGAGAATCTCCTTAAGGATTTTTCAAACTTCTTTTTTATCAGTATTTTTATTAAACATGTCCTAATACTATTGAAGTGAAATTTATTTTATTTTTTATTGATGTATATCAATATTAGACAACAAAAAAATTACACTGTAATATAGCTACAGAAACTGAATTTTTGTGCTTTAATTCCTAAGGAAGACTACATAGTTTAGTAAATCAAATTAGTCATTGGGTGATTTTTTTTTTTTTTTTTTTTGGTTAGCTGGCAGTAATTTAGATTTCACCATTGTTTTTTTTTTTTAAAGATAGGTTTAACATAAAGGATAAATGCTTGAGGGGATGAATACTTCATTTTACATGATGTGATTTTTACACATTACATGTCTATATCTTATGCATTCTATAAATACATATACACCTATGTACCCACAAAAATAAAAATGTACATTTCATTTTGGGGATGTCTTTTAGTGAATTTTTAACCATGCCTATTAAAATAATTAGTTTCTAACATGCCAACCTAATGAAATATAATTTTATAGTGATTGAATGACAAACTTTCTTTGTGTTGAGGCAATTAATAATCATTCATACTTTGATATGAAACATTCTGATCATGTTATTTATAACCATTTACATTATGTAAATTAAATAAGAAAATAGAAACATCATACTTTCAAGAGTGAGTTATGGTTTCATGAACGAGAAGTTTGCTGTTAGAAAAATTTTACTGTTTGGAACCACTCTAGGGCATTCAGAGACTTCATTTCTCATCACATTATCTTATAGTAATGAAGAAACAAGGAAGAGCTAAAAATCCTTATCCAAGGACTTAAATTGATTTTGTTTTAGATGAAATTGGAGGGCATGCTTTATAGAATTATAGTCTTTCTAAAAGTCAGATATTAACTATTTTAGAAAACAGATTAAGCCCTGAACTTTTTAAAATTTCATTTTTTAATGAGTTTCTAAAACTGAGAAGGACAGTCTCAGTTCAAAGCGTAAGAAAAGAAAACTCCTCTGATTATTAGAAGCTTAAACACTGCAAGAGGCCTTGAAGCTTTCGTCCCACCTACTAGAACGGCCATAAATCATAGGTGAACACGGAGCAAGAACCGTCAGAGATGCTTAGATGTAGAGCTGCGGCAAAGTGAAAAACATGGATTTAGAATTTAGCACCTAAGGCCCGGCTAAATACTATTGATTTTAACTTGAGCTAAAATAGTCACCTGTTCAATTTAATAATCCTTTCTGTGGATGATAAAACAAACTTTAACTAAATAAAACACGGCTTTAAATAGATGTGGCATTTATGATAGCCAAAGAGTGAAACAATTTTATTAAGTAGTAATGTTCATGGGGCTGCAGCAATAAATAAACAACACGTGTGGTTGATTAAATGCAGGAGGGAGTTGAGGGTGAAATCCTCCTTTTGGGAATATTTGTCCACAGATCCTTCCTATCCTCTCTTCTGATGGTGCCTATAAGATGGTACAGCAGGGCAACATTAGACATTTCCTTTTTTGAACATTTTCCCTCCTCTGTTGTGCGTGGTGGCTATGATTAGCCATTGGTTGAACTTAAGACAGAGTTTTAGACTTGAAAATGACCATTCCTTTTCATTCAAAACGGAAAATTTACTTGTCTTTGTCAGTAACCACTGAGGAGTTATTCTCTTAGATTATATCAGGGCTTCTATTTATTGTCCTGAAAAAGCAGGTCAGTTTTTAATATCAATTTCTTTCCAAGAAAACAACTTGAGTGATCAGGAGAAGTAACTGATTTGGAAATATATGAGTAGTTGAATCCAATTCCAGAAAGAAATCTAGATTATAGTCAATAGCAGAAAGGAAAAAAGGAACCGAACAGAAGTTAGCATCAAAGCACTATATTCTGATACAGTTGCAGCAGGATAGAGCAATGACAAGAAACTGATTAAAGAGAGATATTTAAGATCTCCCTTTAAATTTTACTTTCGAAAGCTTGGATATAATATGTTGCATATGAATATATATTTCATGATTCAATTTTTGCTTCAAAAATCTGTACATACTATATACATATGTCTATATAAACACAAGAAAATATATTGGGGAAATTGTAAGGTTACACACTAAAATCTTAATAGCAGTAGACACTGGCCAGTTTTCATTTAAATTTTAAATAATGTAAAATACTGAGTTATGACTAATTTTTATACATGTGTGTTTTTCTATATATATTAAAAATCCACAGAAAAACCTTTTGGATTTTTCCACTACAACCACCATTAAAATGTGTAAAATTTGAATATATTTTTATAAAAATATAAGTAAAAGTCAAATTTTAAAAGTTAAACATATATTTTAAAAGATTTCTTTTATTATAGCTATTTAAAATTATTCATTACATTAAAAAGATTACAAATTATTAATGGGTATCAATAAGTTGAAAGCTTTTTAACACAGCTGAAAATGTTCATTATTTTTAAAAATTAAATTTTTTTGTGCAAATAAAGTGATTCTAGTGTGCAGTGACCAACAAGTAATGTATAATATTGCTTTTATGCTTTTTGCAAGTCTCATGTAGACCTACATGTATATAAAATTAAGGGCAATATAAATTTCTTAATATGGTAAAATATTTCTCAGCTGCTATATGCAACTATTGCAAAGACTGCGCTAATTCATGAAATTCACTAACTTTAATAAAAAAAAAACTAGAAAATGGCTGATGTGCACTACTAGGAAACAATGCTTGCAGTGCAAGTGTTGGTTGTATGCCTATTGTCTGAGAGGAAAAATTCAAATTAATTAATATAAATCTCAGAAATCTAAGTGCTGCTTCTGCAGGTTATAGCACAACCTACAAACGCTGAGGGAGGGTGCTGTAACACAATTAATTGTCTTTTGTTTTGAAGACATTGGGCAATGCAACACAAAGAAGCATTTCTATGGGTTCCCAGCCATATTAGATAAGACTGAGTTGTGCTGAGCCAATAAGCATATAATGATGGAGGTACCTATGCCTTTAAAACACACATTTAATTTCTCATGTGTTTATAATATGTGGGACCCCATACAGCATAAGGTCCAGGGTAGTTGGTCTATGGAAGTACTGTCTATTGTCTATTTCAAATCCATAAATATTTACTGGGCACCTGCTATGTCCAAGGCACTAGGCTGCAGAGAAAACATAAGAAAATAATTAAAATTATACCCATATTGGACATTTTTTTTTTAACATCTTAGGGACAATGTGAGTTAAGAAGTACATGCATAAATTGTACTAGTAGCTGGCTGACTTGGAAGAGGGACTGAATGAAAGATCCAAAGACCAATTCCAGCTGGGGATGTCCTGGATTCATTTATTCAAGAAGAACTTTGAAAAACTGGTAATATTTAAATAGGTAAGGAGAAGAAGCCATTCTCGGAGCAGATAGCTTTTGAAAAGGAATAAAAATTTCTAAATGTAGACTATGGATTTTGGGGGGTGTGTCATGACCAACATGTTAGGCTAAGGTGTTTGTATTTTATTCTATATATTGCGGGAAAGTATGGTGAGTTTTTGAGTAGAGATAGAGCATAATCATTGGACCAGTTTGTATACTTAATTGAAATGTTTCTGCTTGTTTAAATAATACTTACATAGTAATGGGCTTGTCAAATCATAGAATATGGATGGACTTTGATGAAATTAAATATTTAGCAGTCACAAGTCCCTGTCTAACGCCATACCGATTTAAGTATAGGCATTTCCCAGAACAAAAGATGGATTATAAAAGCCAGGTATTTTATTCCTTAATTGCTTGGAAGCTAGTCTCCAGTTACAGCTCCGAGCTTTAGCTGAGGTAAGAGTGTTTCAGCAAAAGTTAAATTTAATAGAATGCATTAATTCTTCCCCATAACAACTAGAACCTAGCACACATTTTAGAATGCATTTACAGCATGTTAAAAGGGCAGACATTTATAAGGATGTAACAAACCACCCTGCTAAGTTTTAGCTAGAAAATAGGACTATATGCTACTGTATTGTAAAATAATTGACTTAGCTCTTTTCAAAGAATAGATGGTATGTGCACTTATAAAGTCACCAATTTTATGGAGAAAATTTCAAAACGTGTTGGCTATTGCTAATTGAGTCATATTTAGATACAGTTCTTTAGCAAGTTTTATTTTTGGGGTAAGAAATAGAAGATGGAATTCTGGCAAGAATTATTTATATTTTCTTCTATGAAATGCATTAAATCTTAGGTTAAAACTATTAGATAATAAAAACAGAAAGAAAAATAGACAACCACATCTAAAGCACAAAATAAGAAACTAGATAAACTTAGGTGAAAGAATATGAGCTGTATTTTTGCTTATTTTGCGTTGAGAGCAAGCTACTTGTTTTCTTTACATGTTCAAGTAATACTCAGATAGTTGCAAACACTTTTCCCTCTTTCAGCTTACCTACAGTGTTGAAGCTAGCTAGCTGGCTTGTTGATACTTCACTTAAACTACCATTTAGAATATTCTAATATTCTAAGGAATTTGGAGACAAAGAGTTCTCTCAGATGGGAATGAGAGACCTTGGGATTAAGCAGTTTTGGACTTTATGGCAACAGTCCTCCCCAAATTCATTGAAATGATTGTTCTGCACTGAAAATGTCTTTCACCCTCTGTGAGAGAGAAAATTCTCCTAGGGAATATGGGTTGAGCTACGAGTTTAATTTTGTATGTGAATTGAAGACTTAGTAGGGACATTTGTGATGTATCTTACTAAAGGGGCAGAAGCATATGACAATTATAAAGATTATATGATATATAATAATACTTTCATATGATTTTAGCAATCTGCTTTCTCTGCTGTGCTTGCCATTTTAGGTGAACTTTCATTGCTCTGCCCCTTATTTTTCTTTAAAAGGATTTATTTTCTTAATTGCTTATTGCTGTGCTATTTAGCCCCTTGTCATAGCTCTTTAACTAGAGTATGTAAAACTGTATGGCGTTCAGAACCAGGAAATATTAAATGAGATCCAGACCTCAGCAAATCAGAGAACTAATTCGGAATTTATCTAATTCTATGAAGAAAAACATCTTATTTTATTATTCTCATTAAGTGAATAATTATTCTTTAAAAAAGCTTTTATTTTTAAGGCATTCATAAACACAGAAACAGTGGAATTTTAAGTAATGATCACATTGATTACATTGTTTCTCAAATTTCTGTCCAAGTAAAAATTTAGGAATCATTTTGTAAATATTCTAGATAAAATAATTACATGTTATAAGGAAAAGACACATGACTTTGGGCAGTCATAGATCACATATACTGCTTCATCTTCGATACATGTGTTACCAAAAATTATGTAAAATCTAATTTGTATAACATAGCCTAACTAAAATGGAACATACATAAAGCATTAAATAGGTGGTTAATGTTAAAATCCCATTTATAACCAAGCACTATATTATAAATCATCTACCCTTGATTATAAGTTACTTGATATAATCACTGGTTAATTAACAATATAGTAACATACAATCTGATTCTTACTGTGCTCTCATAATTCATGACTATCTAGGCCTGCCATTATAAGTATGCTAAACTTAAGACAACAATGAACTGAGTTTAAACCAGCTTGAAAGGACTAAGGGCTGGTACCAGACTGCACTATTGTGTCATCAGAGATCTTAAAAAGTAATTGAGAACACACACCATGTCTTGATACCATGGAGGTATGCTGACAGATTCTATAGTAATCATTGCAACATTAAACTAAAGTAGGAGAGACCAAGGATTCCCTTAGAAGATAAAGACTTTTTTGATGTTATGCATAAAACATCAAGGAAGGCAAGCAAGCATGTGGCTTTGAAGCATGGTTTTGCTCTCTCTGTTACCCTGCTGTTTCCATAGTGTTATCAAAAGTCTTTACAATGATTGAGAAGGTTCCATAAAGTTTTGAACGTAGGAGTTCTCCAAGCCACAAGTCACTGATATCTATCACTCCTAACTCTAAGATGCAAAAATGCTATAACAATAGTAAATTAGAGTGGGGGATCATAGGTAATGTAGGAGGGAAGAATGACTTCTGAAGAACCTTATGCAACAAAGTTAAACATTAATTCATCAATAGATTAGTGGTAATAGAGACAGACCAATCAATCAGTCAACAACCTGTTGGTCAGTGGCATGGTGGTTTATTCTGAATGTGTACGTGATGCTTTCTGCCTCCACCTCATTTATCTAACACACCAATCCCACATGTTTTCAATATATCATTCTTTAATGATGAATATGAGAGATTAGAGCTCTTCTACTCTCTACTATTTGTTCAGTATGTTGGCTGTTTTATTGAATAAGCATTTAATAAACTCCTATAATATATCTAGTCTTTTTTTCTGTTTTCATTTCTTCTTTCTATACTGTAAGTGTCATAAGGGCAGAAAAGGAAAACCTCTGTGATCAAGGAAGGCATTAAATAAATAACTTTATTCATTTGAAGTTTGAGATAAACTCAATCACTTTATAATTGCTATTGGTGATATATTCCTGAGATGATATTTATGTCCTTTTCTGAAAAATATATATGCTGTTTTCTAATGGTTTATGGAAAAGTATATTTTATACGGTCTTGGAGGGATTTTTGTTTTACTTAACAACTCTATCAGAAATCATCATAGTTTGTAGAGATTTATACTTTAGTCTTTTCCTCCCTCCCTCCCTCTTCTTTTTTCTTTTTTTCTCATTTCCACTAGAAAGAGAAGTCAGATTTTACTTTCCTTTATAATACTCTAAAAAACTTCTTTGAGGTAATACAGCTGTTTACTTTGGAGATCTAAATGAATAATTCTGTGAAATATAGACTAGAGGACTATATTGAATTTTCGGTTTCTCTGTCAGAGACTTTCTAAGATCCTCAGGAAGAAGCAGAAGGACAAAGGTGCTATAAAAAGTTAGTCTAGAGTGGTGTGAATGGACCTGGTCCAAATGGGAAAGGCTTAAAGTGGTTCTACTGTGTCAAATAAGCATTTGAACTTTTCTTTTTTCAAGGATAAAATGTTAAATTTTTTTCAAGCCTGAAATTAGTTGAAATTCTCCTCTTCGTCCATAATTAAGTAATAATATGTGACAAAGCATGAGTTACTACATAATAATTCATACCTTTTGCTTTGCTAAGAATGAGGCCATAGGATGAGTGCTTGTTTTAAATGCACAAGGTATGAGTTATTATATCATAATTCACACCTTGAAATGCCATATTGTGATTATAAAATGGCCCTGTGCAAATATTATTAATTTTTTTAAGTTCAGAAATAAATTATTAAAAAATAACACATTATGACTTCAAACGAACCTCTCTAATGTGAATTCATTAAAAATGGAATGAAAAATAAATTAGTGTACACTGAACTGGAATTATAAATAACCTTTCTTGATGAACAATTTTCATTGACATACTGTTGTGAAGCATACATTCTATAATTTGTAGCTGTTGTATAGATGTTTCCTTTCTTGAACACTCCAACATGTAATGTATTCTTGATTTTTTTTTTTTTTTCTCTCAAGGGCACAACTTAATAGCAGCTGTAAGTCAGAGTCTTTGCAGTCAGGTTAAGCACTGTTTATTTTGCTTATCAGGGTTGCATATACAAATCATAAAAGTCAACTCTCTTCATCTGACTGCTGACCTCTACCCTTTAAAGTCCGGTCCTTCACTGGGTTCCAGAACAAAGCCCTTTGCTGACATCTCTCTTCTTCCCTTTTTCCTTTGTCTTTTACCAGCTTATCTTCATCTTTCTCCCCACTGGGTGTGGCTGCTCTCCAAAATTCTTGCCATACTTTTCTTTTCTTTTGTGTTCTGTCTTACTTCACTAAGACATTATCAAAATTTCAATGGATCATTCTCTACAGATAACCCCATAATACTGCTCTATTTCCAAAGTTTCACTCAGACCCCAAATTACTAGTATTTCTTGCTATTGTTTTGTTTATTCCAGTGAATGTTCCAAACCTTAGAATTCTCATTCTCTGAGGTTAGAAGTCCTTCAGTCATTGTTTATTCTTTTTATCTTTTTGATCTAACTATTGAACAACTACTTTGTGCTAGCTACTTAGTGAGGAATAATTCAAGGTGAGTGTCAAGAACTTTATTGTCATAAAAGAACCAATTATGCAAATAAGTAAATTTAATATGAGGAAGAATGTGATATGCATAATAGACAAGTGAGCACATTCAACTGCCTCCACCTGAAGTTATTATGAAAAGCTTCATGGAGAACAGTTATTTGAGATGGTTTTGAAGAATGAGTGAAGTTTCCAAAAGTAGGTGGCTCATTTCAGGGTAATCAAAATCACAAAGACCTGTAGGAAAGGATGCAGAAAATCTTTACTGTATTAAAATTTTACAAAACCGTGTCAGTCATGTAAAAATGTTTGCATGGTAATAATAAATTTGAAACAAGAAATCACTGCCCTGTATTCACAGTCACCAAGTCTTTATCTCACATTTCATTTATTACATGTTTCACACTTTTCTCTTCAACGTTCTATTTATGAGGCTGTAACCCCACCTTAGAAACTCATTATTTTATTCTAAATTAATAGCACACTTTTATCTGGTCTCATCCAGCCCATTCTTTTTCTATTCTATTCTGTACTCTGCTGCCAGATTAAGTTTCCTAAAATTCAGATTTCTTTATATTTCTCCACTGATCATGAGATTTTAGTATGTCCCTGTCACCTCCGAGTTCGAAGTTCTGTGCCCAACTAGAATGAGCACAGATGTTCCAGCTCTTCCAACATCTATCTTATCTCACCTCTTCAGCCATATTTTCCATGATTTTCCAAAATGCAACATCAAATGGTGCTGGCCTTACAGTCTTCTGCACAAATACCCTCTTGCTTTTATTTACAAATTCTTTTAATTATTCTTCAAGCCATCTCATATGCCCTCTATTCTTCCTTCCTACTTTTCCTTAAGTTCCAGCTGAATTTTCAACTTCCCTATGAAATGATCTTCAATTCTCACAACTCCCATCTTGCTCTTCCATATTAATTCCCAAATTTCTATCATACCTAATATCAGCATGACTTATATCATTCATTATCAATTATTTTAAAACAGCTAGTAAGTTTAAAGCATCGTAGGGGTAAAGGAAAGAAGCAAGAATTTTCTTTTGTATCACATACTGCTTAGCATTTCCAGATACCTAAGTTTTCGTCCTTAAGGAGTTTCAATCTAGACATGAAGAGTCAATGCACAAACCTGTGATGCAAAGGAGATAATGCTAAGTGCAGACTACAGGTCAAAGAGTGGTGCTATCATGGAGAAAGGACACTGTGGTTCTTACTGGTGTGATTAGGAATGGCTTCAGAGAGTGACATGAAATGGGAGGAAGAACAGACCTTGGAGTGTGCAGAAAGGGGTATTTAATATGGTAATATTAGATCATATTGCTTGTGATATTGCCTATCCAGGCATGGGTAATATCATAAGCAAATATGAAGAGCTAGAAAAATATGGGAGATATTTGGAGAAGAGTGATTCGTCTCACTTGGCTAGATCATAGTTTAACCTGTCATTGAGTTCTAATTGCATCATCAGATTGTTTCCTTATAGCTACATTAAAAACCTCTAGAAACATAAAATGTGACAGCACATTTTAAAAATGACCTAAAGAGTATAGTATAGGCTAAGGCCATAATACTCAATAAAATTATATTAATTAAATATGTATTTATTAAGTCACAACAGTTTTCTAAATAATATTTTGCATTTATATATCACTTTTATTCTTCAGGTCTTTATGAGGAGCCATTTGCCCATTTGATCTTTCAAAGGGCTTGCTAAATCTTTTTAGATTTACAGATTGCTTAAATACTGAGTTAAATGGGCAATAATTGGAATTTAATGCTTCAAATGAAGACAGCTTTTATGTTTTATAAATACTCTGATTTCTTAGACTTCATGGCTACAGATTGTTTCACATTTATTTTTCTTTATTAAAAATCACCTGGTGCCTATTTTATGGCAAGTGCTGGAACAGGGCTTACGAGATTTAGGGGAAACCAAATCCTAGAAAGATTAGAGCTGGTGAAAAACCTCAGAAGGAGAAAATGGTCTGTTCACTAGGTAAGAATGTACACTGGGAATTAGTAAGAACTAAGGAAGCCATTTATTACATAAAACAGGTTTCATAACGTTTAGTCCAGTCCTACTCAATATACGTAATGTTAAAAAGCAACTGAGTGCCAGCCACTGTGATACATACGGCTAACCTAATCCCTTGTCCTCACGCGATTCACAGACTTGAAAGGACCCACCAGTAAGATGGCAAGTCTCTCAATGCAGACTTGGAATTGTGCTTACCAGGTTTAATTCTACTTCTTGTTGTAAACAAGACCAAAGTTTCCCCAGACATTAAAAAAGGTATATATTAAAAATGATTTTCTAGCTCTATGCAAGGACAAAAAGGTAAACCTTTATAACCCATGACATGTTTCAGCTGGGCTGACTGTGCTATTATTACTGGAGTCAGTTGAGATTCATCACTATTGTTGGACTGCTATAACAGTCATAGACAGCTTCCAGAATACATAAAACACACAATTTTGTGTGCATAACTTAACTGTTTCATTGTCAAATGTTGGCCAGATAGCAGACGACAAAGTCAGTCAATGACATGGAAAAAAAAAAATCCCTGATTCTTGGAACTACATTTATGGCTTAGTGAAATGTACTAACAACACTTTCTTTATTTCAGCTACTAAAAGTAGGTCCTTACTGAATTACTTTTCCTGCCTTTAAACTCTTTCTGTAGATAAGATGATGGAGGAAGGGCAAGAGAAAATCAAAAAACAAACTTAATAACACCATACCTTCGAAGCAGCTTGATTTATAATGAGTTTGTGGGAACATTCTGAACCTATTTCATGTTGAATTACAGTCCACCTTTCCAAGTGGCTGCTGAAGAAGGAGTTCATGAACATACTCCTCGTACTACTTCAATCCTCTTCCTGCTCAGCCACGAAAATTTAAAATGCGATACAAACAAAATGCATCTATAAATTTATATAGTAACTACACAAACAAATGCAAACTCATTCTTAGTAACCATAAAATTACCTTCTGTTATCTGTCACTTTGTGAATTATAGTTTCATCGCTTGGAACAGCCAACAGCACAGAATTACACTGCTTTTCTTCTTACCCATGTGTCACTACTGTTCTCCTGGCTAGAGCAGCAATCAATAGTCTCATGGATAAACAAATGATTAAAGGCCAAGATGAACTACTGTAAATAAGGATCACATTATCTATCTTTGCACTGAATATAATTAAAATCAGTGTCTTCTTTTGGACACCTGGCTTCAATCATAACCTATTCAATGTCCTTTTGTTTCTCTGATTCACATTCTTAAAAATCTTTAGAAAAAGTAAGTTTGTAAACAGGTACAAAGTAAATAATGAAGATAGGTAGATTTGAGTGGATTTCTTATGGGTGAATATGCATAACTACGTAATGAGACCTGGAAATTTTAGCTTCAAAGTCACTAGAATTGTAAAGCCTTTTCTTAGTTAATGCTAGTTCAACATCCAAACTGTGTTACTGATTAGGTAAATAAGGGATTTTGCCAAGTTTTATATTGGGTAATTGTACAACAATGTGGTTCAAGTGAAAGACAAAGATATGTTTTTCATCTCTAATTTCTTATAAAGAAATTTTCCTTAAGTTATAAACTATGCAAGATTCACTTTTCATTTCTTAGATGAGAAAAATATGAGAGTAGAAAGATATTCCAAATCTATTTTATGCATAGAGATTCTAATTATCAGGCTAAACAATTCTGATTTTATTTTTAATTCATTGATGTATTGCTATTTAGTAATATTCAATTAAAAGGTAATCAGTATGATTGATGATCATTTTACTTATAACTTATTTTAGTTTGAGTAATTTTCTAATGCTATAGTAAATATTGTAATGTTTTATTAAACTCCAATCATAACATTGAACTAGATTCATTTTTGATTATTTATTATTTAGTCATACTGGTGGGTTTAAGAGAGGACATTTTAGAAATACAATAAAATTGCAGAAACTAGAATTTGAATACAAGCTTGACAAATAAGAGCAAGGAAGTCTTTCAGGAGGCAGATTAAAATGGCAAAAAGGGAAAGATAAAGCACATGTAGAATCAGTATGTGCACTAGCATTCAACTAATAGCACCATCAAAAGATATAATCAAAGACAATTTTCTTAAACAGAAAGATCAATGTCCAGCAATGTGCAAAACAAAACAAAAACTAGACCACCGTTGTGAAGTTCTCCGAACACCAAGGATACTTTAAATGCTTCTAAAAAGAAACAAATATAAATAAACTAATACCAGGTTGACCTTGATGGGGTTCAGGGCACACTACCCTAAAATATGATGACACACTACTCCAAAATATGGCACTTTGACATGTTGAAGAGTTTAGACTGAGGAATTAAGCAAACTGCAAGAGAATGAAAGTCACGCTTACCGTCCCCTGCCCTTGTCACATAAAGTAATTCGTAAAACCAAATAGGGTTTTCTGACTTTCCACTGAAACAGATCAGAAGAACTTCATGAGTGAGGTTCTTCTCACCTTACATCTGGAGGAAAGAAGCAGCTTTATCTCCAAAGACACAGAGATGCCAAGAAGAATCTGGACAAACAGGCCTTGCTAACTTTCCTCATTTATTTCCATTGCATTATACTCTCTAGTCTTATCGTATTTTGCCCCCACTCTCCATTCTTCAGGAAATCTATTATAGAAAACACTCAGGTTCTTTAGGTCTTCACTTGTTTTCAAGGGTTCCCATGTATTGTAAACTTCTATGGAAATGCATATGTATGCTCTTCTTGTTATTCTGTTTTCTTGTTAATGTCTTCTGTTAGGGTCCCTCAGCCAATGAACCTAAAATGGGAGGAAGAAAAAGATGTACTTCCTCCCCTACAGCCTCAATTGCACATCTGTATAACTGGATGCTAGAAATTAATAGAGCAATATCTTTGAAGGTTGAGAAATAATGATTTTAGTCTACAGTTACATACCCAGCTAATCTCTCCATCAAATTTGAAGTTAGAAGATAAATATTTTCATGTCTGAAAGGATACAGGAGATTTATCTCTCTTTCTTTGGAAGCTACTTCAGGATAGATTCTGAATATTTAAACCAAGAAAGAGAAAGAAATAGAATCTAGAGACTATGGAAGAATTGACTCAAGGTATCAGTGGTACAGCAGGTCTGGAGAGGAACGAATCCAGATGAGAACGGGACTTGGGAGGACGTTCTGGAAGACAAGTTTCTGGGATGAAGGGGGAATCTCAGAGATTCAATATTATTTTGGGGATTTTGGAACAGATTAATAAAGCAAGAAAGGAATGCAATACCAGAAAAAAATTCAAGTAGAAATTCAGGGAAAAAAACCTAAGGAAAACCCAACAAAATGATAAATCTGTGCATGATTTAATTATGCTACACTAGCGGCTATTCAGTACATAATTTTTACACAGTCATAACAATGAAGCATTGACATTTTGTATATACAAAAAATGCTGAGAAACATA
Organism: Sapajus apella; assembly: GCF_009761245.1. Taxonomy (NCBI): domain Eukaryota; kingdom Metazoa; phylum Chordata; class Mammalia; order Primates; family Cebidae; genus Sapajus; species Sapajus apella. The sequence continues at coordinate 19,135,777 of NW_022436949.1, read as the reverse complement.
ATTATGCTTTACAGTACAGAACATAACTGCCATTACTCTTATTAAAGGGAAAGCAACCATGGCTGAATCTGGGATTGAAAGCAGGAAAGGAAAGTTACAGGTAAAGAAAGAAGGTTTGGCACACTTGCTGTTCTCTGGATTAAGTCAGGAAATTGATCTACTTATGAAACAAGAAGTAAAGCTATTTGCATATTATTTAAAATCATAAAAGTAACCAATAGATTAAAAATTAGTTGTATGGGAAAAGGGATGTAGGAGTGGCATAAAGTGGTTAAATATACCTCAGTTATAGAAGAAATAAGTATTCTTCATTACCAAATACATACCTGTTGAGTAAAGGAGGAAAGGAACAAGGAAAGATAACTTGGCAGTGGAATTTGTAGTCTACAAACAATACTGGCATGCAAGATTTCTACCTTCTATCAACCACTGACCGCCTATTCCATGCTGAACACTGTGCTAACTGTTGGAGAAATATAGATAAATGACTTAATGGAGAATGCAATTAAATATGAGAGAAAGACATGTTTAACAATTGCAGTCAACATTATAAGTAGTATAATAGCAGTCTGTATCCATTCCCGTGAGACTACAAAAGGTGAAGTGAGTGTGCCTTGTAGGGATGAATTGGTTAAAGTTGTCTGCAGCAGGAAACCTTGAATAGAATCATTAAGATCATGCATTTAAGTTAATCATAAAACCATGGTGTGGTTGGTGAGGGTGGAGTTCAGGCTTGGCACTCCAAGCATAGAAAACAGCATGTAAGGTACAGCCTTGAGTTCTCATGGTTGGAAGTGGCTACAATCTGTGAGCTGTAGAAATTAAAGTGCAAAAAGAAATACTAGATTGGTGCAAATATTAAGTTGTGCAGCTTTGCAATTTCAATGGCAAAACTGCCATTACTTTTGCACTGACATAATAATTGCACAATGTAAGTCAGCAGTAATAGAAGGTCATGCTTTTTTTTCTTTTTTTTATTGCATTTTAGGTTTTGGGGTACATGTGAAGAACAAGCAAGATTGTTGCATAGGTACACACATGGCAGTGTGATTTGCTGCCTTCCTCCCCATCACCTATATCTGGCATTTCTCCCCATGCTATCTCTCCCCAACTCCCCACCCCCCCATCCCTCCCCTATTTCCCCCTGACAGACCCCAGTGCATGATGCTCCCCTCCCTGTGTCCATGTGTTCTCATTGTTCAACACCCACCTATGAGTGAGAACATGCAGTGTTTGATTTTCTGTTCTTGTGTCAGTTTGCTGAGGATGATGGTTTCCAGGTTCATCCATGTCCCTACAAAGGACACAAACTCATCGTTTTTGATAGCTGCATAATATTCCATGCAAGGTCATGTTTTGAATGGCCTTACATTATATTGTAACAAGCTCAGTGCTCCACCTAAAGTGTAATGAGGAGTCAGTCCCTGAAGAAGCTTAGGCAGTAAAGTAGTGTGATCAGTTTTGTTTTGACATCAACCTCAAACCCCCAGAGAGCAGATTTATTGGGGTCTAATAGAGAACAATGGGCATTTTAGAAGTGATGTAAAGAGCATATCCTCAAATGGTCACCAGATATCTGGTCAATAGATATTGTTTGCATTCATGAAGTAATACTTTCATGGTGGAGTTGATGACAAACTTTGGAAATTCAGAGAGTAAATGAAAGTAATTTTGGAAGAGTGTACAACAAGAAAGGATAAAGAATAATAAATATATTCATCTGGTGGAGGTTGATAACTCAGCATAAAAAAAGATTTGTCATCATCAGGCACATGATGAGGCCAAGTAAATTAATGTATTATAATACTAAGCCAACTGATGTCCATTAGACCAAAGTTTTTCCATAACTCAGGCCCTCAAATATAAAGGTTCTAAGAATAAGGGCCTCAGAGAACGTTTACTGGATTGAGTCAATATCAGCATGCCGTTAGGGAAATTGTAAGAAAAGGAAGAACATTTTATTTTAGTTACAGTTGTTAGTCTAAGTTCTTTATCTTCTTTTATAAATGAAGAAAAATGATTTAAATTCAGGGTAGTGGTAGAGAGATTGAATAAATTTTAAGTCAATCTAAGATTTTTCAAATCAAAATCTCAAAGTAAGGGACAATGCATATCATTTCAGACTGTTCAAAAATGTTTTTCACATCTATTCCGTGAACAATGAGCCATTGTTACTCTATCATAGGGATTTGCATAGTATAACCATTTGCTACTATCACTAATTTTTCTTAGTAACTTAGATTCACAGTCAATACAAACTCTCTTCGGCAACTCTGCCAAGGAAATTGATATTACTACTTCCAAAATTGATTTTTTTGACCTAAGGCATTTTAATTTTTTTTTTTAAACTAAAGCCAACTATTAGGCCATGCTTAAGAGACTTTCAGAAAGGAACAGTGAAGAGAGGAAACATATAACTCTATATTTAAAATATTTATTTTTATTTTTATTATTGTTATGAAAATTACTTTCCTAAGAGAATGGAGTTTAAATGAACACTCTCTGAAGTCCATTTCCTAGGCTAATCAATAATGACCTCATTTGTATGAAAAAGAGAGTACCTGTACATTTCAAGAGTAAAATTTATGGCATCTGTATAAGTCAGGGGATAAGAATTTCTAACGCTTTGCAACAGCAAACACAGATTTATCTTATAATACTTAATTTATCTTTATAAGACCTCCTTTTCCTATACAAACATATATTTTCACTAAATGAAACTCAGGGTCAATCAGAAACCTAGGTCTTCTATCATTAACATTTGAAAACTGTCTGCTCAAAAACTCACCTAATACTGTTCTTATGAGGTCAAATAGCTGGTGCCTCATTTGCAAAGAAGAGCTAGAACTTGCTGGCTAGGTAAAAATGAAAGTAATTTTAACTGACCCATTAGAAAGTGGCAGGAAAGATTTAGTGCAATAACAAAGCAGTTGGTAGTGCTGTTAAATACTTTCTTTCTCAGACAGGAGTTCTGAGGTTTGGGCAATGGTGTATTGCAAGCACTTCCTTTTTGCATATTTGAGTGTCTCATCAAAATTGCTTGCTTTTTGTCATCAAACAATGTTCATTTATATGGTAAAGGCAACCTCCAGAGTAGAGATGTCCATCAACAGACAAGCAGCATAGACCTTCCCAGTTCTTTCTAGATGGGGTGCCCTTTCACAGATGTCTGGTTTGGCTGCATAGCAACTGCAAGGTTATTCACATGTATTATCTATATAATAATGCTTCATTTGCGTATCTTTGTGTATGCATGCTATAACTGCCAACATTTCAGTTAAAATAATATTGGAATTAAGCATGAGCAGAAGGAAAATATTAATAGAGATGGAAAAAGGATGCGCTCATGTGTGATTAGAAAAGGATGAGGATTTGATGAAGTGGAAAGGTAGAAAGTTGTTCTTGATGCCAAATACCTGTATAGGCTCCAGCATCAATGAGAGTGACATGTGATGGCCGTCTGCATCAGAAAGAATCCCTTTGCAATTTTGGTAAGTAGACACAGTAAGAAAGTCCGAATCCATTGATGAACTTAAAGGAGCATTTGCCAGGAAGAGAGGAGCAAAGGATCATAATGGTTTATTATTAAAATGCTTTCTGTGCCTGCAGTTCATTAACAGAACTGTTCATTCCTCTAGTCATTTGTTCATTTAAGACAAATATATCTCCACCCTTTCCTGCTCTCTTTTTAGAGTATGATTTGGAAATGAGTCCCTATGGAAAATTAAAGCAGAAAGCAAAATGAAGACTGAAATCAATAGCTATTTCTTTGTGTATGTGTGTTCTTATGTCATTTTGTTATAAGCAAAATTTTTGGCTAAATATTTTCAAATTATTTGAACAATAGGAAATGGTAAAGCAATTAAATGTTTGGGGCAATTTCTAATTTCATTTTCTTTGGAAATCTTACGTTGGAGAAATACATGTAAAAATACATGAAATGGAGGCAAGCCACACACCAATTCAGTTTGATGTGGATTCTGTTCTATGGTGTTAGTCATGAAGGACTGAGGCCTTTCTTACATTGTAGAATCTGAGATGGTTAAACAGAGCCTGTTATTTAGAATAAGAAACTATAAAAAAGGAAGACATACTTGTGCAGTCAATGATCAGGGGATTTGGTTGAAATTTTATTGTTAAATTTAGTAAGATGAAAGTGAGAGACAAGTTTCTATTGTTGGTGTATGAGGAAAATATATATGACCCAGTCCACTGTAGTGTCAGAAATGGAAGCCTGGTGGCCTTTTTGAGTGCGATTTTGGAGTTTTATTGCTGAAGTTTCCAGAGGCAACAGAGATATGGCAAAGAATTTATTTGTTTGATTGTTTTGTAATGTTGATTTTTAAAAATTAAGTGTTTATTCTTTGTAAAAGATGAACGATTTAGAAAAGCATGATTAGGAAAAGCATAATGAAGAAAAGAAATCCTACCATGGTATTAGATAAATTCCCACTTTGACTATTTTATAAAATGAAGATGGTGTTTTCAGATGAAAGATTACATGATTACATAATTTATAATTTTCACAGCTATGACATATTCAAATAGAATTTATCAGCATTCATATTGTGATTATAATTTAAATTTGTGATGCTTTTCTTTCAATTATTAATGCTTTTTATATCATTTCCATTGTATAGAGTAGTTAGGACAGATGTTATAAGACTTTTCCCTGAATATTTAGGAGGTAAACTGCACTCCAGCCAGGGTGACAGAGTGAGAGTCTATCTCAAAAAGAAAGTATATTAAATTTTGTCTAGTAATTTCATGTATGAGAAAATGGATATACTGAAGCAAAAACTAAGCAATAATAGCGCAAAATATTAAAGGCATTTCAGAGAGGATATCCCATAAACAAAATCATTTATGTATGGATTTTAGAAAATAGTAGAACAGTTAAACTTACTTTACTTTCTCCTATAACAAGTCTTTACTTAAGGATCATGATGTTTTATTAAAATCCCTTCTGTGCCTGCAGCTCATTAATGAACGGTTCTTTCATTCCTCTAGCATGCCGAGCATATAGATTTTAAAAGGGTTCATAGTGAGAAAACATTTTACATCAAAAGACTGAGGCTGCAAAGTAGAAACTCAATAGGAATTGAATTTTTAAAATATGGTCCTGCTTATCTGTGTTTTTTTTTTTTTTTTTTTTTTAAGCTTCTATTTTGTAGATGTGACCAATTTGACCTTTTAAATATATTTCTTGGAAAAATTTAACAAATCTTAGTCAATTATTTTATGAAGGAACACATATTCCTTTTCTATCAGTGTGGCTCAAATTTTGCTGGTTAGAACAAATGAGCACTGGGTTTTGAGTGGTGCAAGAGGTTGTTCTCCAGAGGCAGAGCTGAGTATCTGTCTGGGGAGCTGGCAGTGCTGAGCAGCTCAATCTGATCACCGTCCTTTTCTGATGCTCTCTTTGGGTGGTCCAGGGATATGGTGCAAGGTACCATTAGTGTGCCCAGATGTCTGGGTAGATTCCTCTGTCATCAGTCCCTCCCCTCTGCTCTGAGAAAAGTGCTCCCTCTACCTGCCTTGACTCTGGCCCAGCAAGTAGAGCATCTTCTTTCTTCCTTGGTGGTCCTGAAGCCACACCCAGCTCCTCTGCTCTTTGCAATAATATTTTCAATAATATGTTAACTAGGGCCAACTTCTATGACAAAGTATATGTCAATTTCCTGCTTGTAATCTACATGCCTTTTATGTGCACTCTCTATCTCATGGACTGAAGGAAAAAGCATGAGGATCAACGGGGAAAAGTTTGACCAGGTATGAAGGATAAGAAAGGGAGAGTTCCTTGTGAGAGTGGAAGGAGGGAGAAAAGTGGAGTGGCTGGCTCTGGTCAGAGAATCTACTTTTCCCACTTGCAAGACATTTGTTTTCCTACACAGTTTGCTAAAGCAGATTGAGTTTTTGTGTTACTTGCTGTGTAGAGTGTTGTTCATTGCTGATTTGAAGCTGATACCCTTTAGACTTCGTTCCACATGTGTGTGTGCCAGAAGCTAAGACTGTTCACCATTTCTTCTTTTCCAGGATAGGCCAATCCTGATCAGAAAGGAGAGAAATAAAGGGGCCCCTATTGACAATGGTATAATACAGCTGTGGGATAGATTTGGGGGAATATCTTCCTTGCTCCTATGCTCTGCTCAATCAAAGTTGGAAGATGTAATTCTCAATTCCAGATAAAAATTTAAAATTAATAAAGGGAGATCATTTCAAGGTGAGAGTCACCAAAAAGAAAAGGAACAAATATTTCTTATTTTTTGTAGGCTCAAACCAAAAAGTACATTATAAGGACAGGAAACTATGTATCTTTGCCTCTATTCATCTTTCATGAATTAAATACCAGTAATTTTTTTTTTTTTTCAAAAGTCATATTTATACAGGACAAATGTAAGATGTGCTTAAGTTTATGATATGCCAGAGTAAGCAAGAGATTAGCGAGGGGATGTTGTTTGTGGGGGCAGAGAGTACTTTGAGGTAAGAGGAAGGAATTTGAACTAGGTGCTTAATTAATGCAGTCTCCTTTGGAAATTAACTAATATTTAAACAACTTGCATAACCATGAGTGCAAAAGCACAAGACAAGACTGGCCAGTATAAGAAAGAAGGTGATTATATTTTTCTGAGGCAGCAAGGCCGTGTGGCTGAGAATGTGGATGCAGGAGCTCCATTTATGGGATTTGAATTGCGGCTTTCCCACTTACCGGCTGTGCGATTGCGGGCAAATTACTGAACCTCTCTGTGCTTCAGTTTCAATGGGAACAATGATGATGATAGTGCACATCTAGTAGACTGGTGAGGATTAAAACATTGTATATGGAACATGCTTATACCATAGAAATCATCATAAAACAATTCTTATTGAACATAAAGCTTTCACCAAAGGGGGTTAGGTTTGTAATGGAGTAATTTTATCTGTAGGACTTTGTTTACTAAAGGCAGAAAGTGTGGAGGAGTAAAGTTGAAGTATAAATTAAGGGTCAGTGTTAATTGTCTTTATACTTTTAATCGTGTTCCACTTCCTAAGAGTGGCGTGACTATGCTATCATTTGTCCTCATCAACCCATGGAACACTGTGATTAGGTAAGCTGTCAGAAGAGAGACAACATGAGCATTTGCCTACTAACTGAAAAGTCTATCATTAATGATTATATTTTTTCAAAAATTTTGAGTCTAGAAATTAAATTTTTCAAAAATCATCATTAATGATTATATTTTTTCAAAAATTTTGAGTCTAGAAATTAAATATATTTAAGCTGGGCATGGCATGGTGGCTCACACCTGTAGTCCTAGCACTTTGGGAGGCCGAGGCACGTAGATCTCTTGAGCCTAGGAGTTTGAGATCAGCCTTTCCAACACGGTGAACCCCATCTCTACAAAACAATACAAAATGTATTGGGGTGTGTTTGTGCACGCCTGTAGTCCCAGCTACTCTAGAGGCTGAGGGGTGAGGATCATCATCCTAGGGGGTTGAGGCTGTAGTGATCCAAGCCCTGATCACACCACTGTTCTCCAGCCGGGGTGACAGAGCCAGAGTTTTCCTCAGAAAAGAAAAAAGAAATTAAATATATTTAGAAATTGGGCGTTTAAGTCCTAATCACCTTTTTGAGAACCGTGTTGATAGCTACTCTGAATATTCTCCATACACATAACCGTAAACTGTCTAGTATATATCTTAAAATATAAGTCAAATAATTTTTACAAATCATTTTTAAGGTGATATAAGAACAGGAGCACACAGCGCAATCCACCCAATGTATGATTACCCAGTGCGAAAATGTGCATCATTGCCATTTAGGTAGCTCAGTGATCTACTAGTTTTAGAAATGCTGTGAATATGTACATGGCTAAATCTGTATTTAGTATTCTGCAGATGAAGTCAAAGTACACTTTGCCCTTAAGGGGGAAGATGACAATCAGAGTACAAAGGGAATATTGCATAAGAAGACTGCCTGTTTGATTTTTGAAGGCCACGCTGTCCCAAAAGAAGATTAGGCTGCTTTTGACTGTCTTTTGTTTACAGAACCAGGAATAAGATTACAAATTACCAAATAAACTCCCTGAAGAGTACTGAAAGCTTTGAGTTTGCAATTGCTTCCTGTGTCAGTCAGGGGCCTGTGGAGAGGTGTGATGCCATTTTTAATGCATGCTCTAATAGATCTTTTTCATGATTCTAAATCATCTCATATTATCAGTCAAGCTGACTTATTCTCTCCATCTTCAAAGAGAAAATTCAAACTAGATCCTTCCCTGAAATTTTCACTCATAATCTTCTATGAATGACTTTTAATGCACCTTTAGTATCAGTAACTTTCAGAATATCAGATGTTAGTTACATTCAATTCGTAAGTTTTTATTCACTATTAAATCAATAAATATACTGTTTGATCCACCTTCTCCCGCCATGGGATGTTAAAAATGAACATTTTAGCGAGTTTAACTCTATGTTTCTCTGGAATTAAACTGAAATTATTTTATATTGAGAACGTTTTCTGTCTTATTTTTATTGAAGAGGAAACATGAAAAGAAGGCACATTCAGCTTCAAGGTGAATGAATGGTGCTCAGTGTTGACACTGAACAAAGATGAGGAAAGACATCACCCTTTGCCTACTTTCTTTGCTCCTAGTTAAAACCTAAAATGGAATTAAAGCTCTGCCTTGTGGTGCATGCAGAATTCTAGATAAATGTTGATTGCTAATGTGGATGTCCTATCTGTGTCACCAGTGCACTCTGTGTTACCCAGGACATCTCCTTAAGAATGGGTGTGGTGCTGAGAACGCTGATGGATGCCTATTGTAACAACACTGTTCACTCCCTGAACAGTAACTACCTATTAAAGAGAATCCATGCATACACCCTGTGATGAAAATGTTTGCGCCTAGATGTGCTACAGAGGGGGAGATGTAAAGTCTTTTGGAAGCTGATGAACGTAAGATAGTAAGATTGAAGGGGGAATCTAATAATGAGATTTACCTATCGATCCTCCAATCCAGTGACTTGGATTCTGTGCCATTTCAGTCAAACATAAACTCAATCTAATTGTAAATTTCTGGACAAAACAGTTTCTTATTGGGCAATGCCTTTTTTGTTATGATTTAAACAGATACTAATTTATCAGAAATGTGTCTACTATGGCATTACAAACTAAAGCTCTACCATTAGTTATATTAAAAAAAAAAGCTTCCACACATTAAATGTCTGTAAATATGCATCCTTTTTAATAGTTGCTTGTTCTTTATGTTAATTATGGCTTAGACTCCAGTTTATGTGCATTTCTGTTTCCGGACATGTAATACCCTAAGTAGCTCTTGTCAGAAGATACATGAGTAAGCAAGGATTTTAGTTTACCTGGTTCTTTGAATTTTTGAGAAATACATAGAGTCATTTAATGAATTCTTTCAACATTTTATTTCATATGGAGCAACCTGGTAACCTTGAACTGCAATTAGCTATTTCTTTATTATCTCTCCTCATTTCTGGGGTCTTAAATATCTGTCTTGACTACAAATTGATGTCACATTTTTGTCATGACTGCTTACTCGACTCCTTCAGGTTTCATGTTGAATCGTGGTCATTTATTATATGCTACCTGATTATCTATTGGCTTTTCTGGGAGCTGCTGAAAATGCTATACAAATGGTTTGAAAATGGTTTCAAACATAATTTTATAAGCATAAACGGAGCTAATGCACTATTTCTCAGTATGGGATTTTACTTAGTCCACTTGACTACTTGTAAAGAATGTGTCTGGACAGTGACTCAAAGAACCTTTTTAAAAGAGCATATGAATCATACTCAATGATTTATTCACATATCTATTTTAAAAATTCCATTGGTCATGCTAAAAAAGGTTGCAAGCCCTTTGACTTAAGTATTTCTATAATGGCTGTTAAAATCAATTCTGGCATTAAAGTCTCTAAGAATGAACAATGCATTGAGTGGAAAATTGATTACATGGTCAAAGAACAGTCCTTTGTGGCCTCGTTTGCTTTTTCGATTAGCACAGCTGTCATAGCTGTTGTAGGTGGTCCTCAAAACTTATAGAAAAAAAAATCTGTCCTTGACACTGAATGTTTGTCTATGGATTTTTGGGAAAGAAATATGTTTTTGCTTGCTTATTAGTACCTACTGATGTAGGTACCAATGTCAAGTTGAGTTTTGCAAAGATAAAGGGAAGGTACAGAGACTCATGTGTGAAGAAAAATGAGCTGAGTGATACAGAAAACACTTCTAGGATTATTATCTTAGTTTATGAGAAATACATTCTTTTGTGAGGCAAGCTGTTCTGATTGTATCTATAGTCATGCCTATACGAGTTTTTTTTTTTTTTTTGATAAAAAATCAGTTGATGTATGGATTTGTGAAAGACTGTAGCTAAAGATACATTTTCTTTTCTGTCATCAAAAAGACGCTTTCAGACCAAGCCTTGTCTCTGGATCTCAGGGAGGGATTGACCCACCTACACTGATCTTGGACACTTTACCTTGAATTACAACCTGTGAGTGCATAATAAGTGCTTTTCAAAGTCTTATCAGTTTATTTGGATATATTTTTTCCTTACTGACTTATTTTTTACTTTTCCTTTATAATGAATGGGTGTCAGATCAAAACCTTCTATAGTTCTGAGATGTTAATCTGCTCTGCTCACTTTGAACACTGCCTAGAAAAACAAATATGATAATCCCTCTGGCTTCCCACGCTAGCAGAAAAAGGACATGTTTCTACTTCTATTCTTCTTTCCTACTGTATTAGTTTCCTCTTACTGCCATAAGAAATTATCACAAACTTATTGGCATAAAACAGTACAAATTTATGATCTTATGATTCTGAAGGACAGAGGTCTGAAATGGGTCTCACTAGGCTTAAGTGAATTATGTGGTCTGGCTGTGTCCCCACCCAAATCTCATTTTGAATTGTAGTTCCCATAATCCTTATGTGTTATGGGAGGAACTTGGTGGGAGGTGATTGAATCATGGGGGCAGTTACCCTTATGCTGTTCTTATGATAGTGATTTCTCATGAGAGCTGATGGTTTTGTAAGGGGATTTCCCTCCCTTCACTCATTCACCTCCTTTCTGCTGCCATGTTTAGAAGAATGTGTTTGTTTCCTCTTCTGCTGTGATTGTAAGTTTTCTAAGGCCTACCCAGCCCTGTAGAACCATGAGTCGATTGAACCTCTTTCCTTTATACATTACCCAGTCTCAGGTATTTCTTCATAGCAGTGTGAGAATGTAATACAGTGAAGATGTTGGCAGGGCTGTGTTCTCATTGGAGGCTCGATGGGGGATTTCATTTCCTTACCTCTCCCAGATTCTGGAGGCCACCTGCATTCCTTGGCTTGTGATTGTCTTCTGTCTTCAAATCCAGCAATGGCCAGTCCATTTTTTTCACATTGCATCACTCTGCCACTGACTCTCTTGCCTACATCTTTCACTTATAAGGACCTTTGTGATTACATCTGATCTACTCAAATAATCCAGGATAATCTTTTTATTTCAAAGTAACCTGACTACTAATTTGAATTCTCTCTCACTTGCCATGTAAAAGCATATGAACAAGTTCCAGGGGTTAGGATGTGGACTTCTTTTTAGGAGGGGTGGGGCATTACTTTGTCTGCTACACTTATGTTGACTCAAATTTACTGCATTCAAAGCATTTCCAATGACTATGTCATCATAGCTGTGTCTTTGACTAAGAAAGGTACTATGTGTCTGTAGAATTTCAGTGGTCTTCCCATGAGCCTCCATGCAGCTGGTATTTCCATCTGCAACAGGGATTTTTAAATCTGAGGCTTATGGACTTTTATGGGTTTCACACATATAGGTCTTTGGATCTTTTGAAATTCTATGTTAAATATATTGGCAAGTCCATTTTTTTCTTTTCAAAGAAGTCATTATATAATTTATATGTATAACTAAATTATACATATAAATAATTATATGATTACATAATTTTTATGTATAATTCTACATATCCCTACATCCAATTGTCATTGTTCCAAAATTATGTTTTTAATTCTTTTCCCTCCTTCTCAGAAAATGAGAGTAGTTTGCAATGATTTTGAGCTTACATTGAAACTTACAAGCATTTGATTCAAGATCTTCCACCAGAACCTACTTAGTATTCTAGAAGGTTAACATGGAGGAATTTCTGGAGTTTTAGTGGTTTTTCTTTAACTGGACTAAGTAGCTTTGGTGACTAAATTATTAGTAGATCTTTCAGTCAAATTTTCCATTTCTACAATTTTGAGCACCATGCAAAACATAAATATATTCCAGAGCTGAATCAAGAAGAATTAAAGGTTTATCGGAAGAGTTTATCTTTCCACTGCCAATCCTGTTTCTCTTTATTGTATTTGCTATCTGGGGGGCAAAACTTTCTCTAAACTTTTCTAAATATCTTTTGCTTTTTACATCTAGAATTTTTTTATTTGCATAAATTGTTGAGCTACAAGTGCTGTATGTTTGTTATATGCATAGATTGTGTAGTGGTGAAGTGAAAAAAAGATATTTTTCATATGGTTTTGATGTCACAGATAAAATGTGAAGGAAGAAGTAAGTTTGTTGGCTACCAAATTTCTCTCAGAAACACTTTCTTCTCTCAAGTGTCTTAACATTCTCTCATCTCACTGTCAAGTAAAACTGTGTTTCTTAACTTATAATTAAGACTCTGGCTTTGGCGTGCTTGGATGGTAAAAGGAAGATGGGAGTATAGGAGGAAATCTCCACATTTTTCCTCTTCCCTGGTCATTCTATGAGTTGAAGGCCCGTGAAGCTTTTGTCCTTCATGTCCTTGGCATTTCTCTGCTGACAAACTTCTCAAAACCTTTTCATACTACATTGGGCTCTGATAGGGCAAGTAGGTGAATTATTTGTGAGAATCTGCCATGCTCCCCTCTCCCCAAAGTAGTTGCCATGTATCCCACCTTGAGAGGCAGTGGATGAATGAGGATTTGGCACGACACCTCTGAAATATTGCCAAGCCTTGCTAAACCCCACTGTCTAGCTACCTACCACTTTCTCATCCTTCAAATCTTAGCTCATCCATTTAATTAAGTCTTAGCAGGCACCTGCCAGGCCTCCATTATAAGGGTAAGTTTTAAAAACTCACGTCCTAAATCAAGAAACTTTTATTAAACACTTACTCTATGCAAGACACAGTGTTACGTGTCATGAAATACTAGGCCATACATCTTACTTTACCTGATGCTTGTTCTCATAAAGCTTAAAACCTAGTTTTAAAGGTAAAGAAGAGAGAGACAGGGAGAGAGAGAGGAAAGAAGAGACACAGAGAGGGGAAGAGAAAAAGAGGGAGATATAGGCAAGTGAATTGATAGATATCGATATTAAATAATACCAATTAAAGAAATATCACAGGTGATATTTTTGCCAAATGACTAATTGCCAAATGATTGCTGTGAAGTTAAGTGACCTGGGTTCATAGCCAGGAGAGATCATTGTGGATTGGAGGGTGAACTTGAGATAGTTTTGAAAGGTAGCCAGGTAGTGAATAGAGTGGATATTTTGAAAAGATGGAAATAGCATGGACTGGAGACTGGAATGATCTGATATAGACCATTTATTAAAACAGAGTTTTTAAGCTTTATTTATGCCTTACAAAAGCCCATGATTTACTCTTTTTAATTTTTTTTTTTTTTTTTTTGAGACGGGGTCTCACTCAGTTGTCCAGGCTGGAGTGCAGTGGCATACTCTCAGCCCACTGCAACCTCAGCCTCTGGGTTCAAGCAATTCTCCGACCTCAGCCTCCCAAGTAGCTGGGACTACAGGCACACCCCACCACCCCCAGCTAATTTTTGTATTTTTAGTAGAGCCGGGGTTTTACCATGTTGGTCAAGCTGGTCTCAAACTCCTGACCTCAGATGATCTATCCACCTTGGCCTCCAAAAGTGCTGAAATTATAGGCATAAGCCACCATGCCTGGCCTATAGCTCCATGCAGTGGTAACCATAGAAGAAAATAAGGGTTAATTTACATTGACTATGCATGTAAATATATGCTTTAATTCATTATTTACAAGCAAAAAGCACACATTTGATTATTAAAATATATGATTAACCCTGCCAGCAATATTCACAAAGTCACATGCTGAAAACATGCTTTTATTTTTGCAATAGAATTTTTTTTTGCCAAATTAGCTTTAATGCCTTCTTTAGAATATGTTAAGTTTTCGCAATCATGAACTTTTTGTGGGCCTCTGTCTTCAGCTTGACATTTCTTTGAGATTATTTGTAGTTGCTGTACTGTATTTACTTGTGATTAAATGGAATGCTCAGCTTGTTGATGATAACTTTTGGCTTGTAAAGAACAATACAAAAATTTAAATCATTTAAAGTATAGCCCTTCCTTGATATCAATCATCCAACATTATTCTAATAAAAGAATACCTAACATACTTTTAATGAATTTCCTTTTATACCAGATAAAATATTTAGCAAGAGAATTTAAGATGCCCATTAGAGCATCTCATTCATAAATGTCCAGGATGTTCATCTTGCAGGACCCAATGATTCAAAAACAAGGATTATGTACTGAATAGAGTTATCCAGCAAGTGAATTTACCATTGGAGAAGACAGCACCAAAGCCATAACTATCAAAACTTGGCATACTAAAAACAAAATATTTTTCCTCCTTTAACAAATCTCTGTAAAACAGGAAACTCACCTTCCCCCACCCCCTGCCTTTTTTTTTTTTCTGTGGGAGGCACATAGATGATAGAAAGGAATTTTCAGCTGAATTCTAGTTAGTGACTTTGAAGGAACTGTTAACAGCTGTTCAAGGCCAAAATAGATTACTCTGTTTTATGCAAAACCTATCAGCATTTCTGCTATTGCACATTTTTTTGTTTTCTTAGAGTTAATTGCTAAATGTCATCCACTCCTTCTGTTCTAGTGAGCCTGAATTTTCTCAAGATGTTTTATGACTTTTTCCTTAGAGATTTCAATCTCTGTCAAATATTCTATTATTTTCTGAAACAGTACCTTAGAAGGGGGAGCATTCCGAATGTCCCTTATGGTAAAGATAAGTAGAAACATTAATCTTCCTTTATGTTTTCTTTATTCTTGATTAGAAATTAGAAATTTCAAGGGGTCTATATATTCGGAAAAAATAGGTTGATCAGAAATTTCAAGGGGTCTATATATTGGAAAAAAATAGGTTGCAGTTTAAATATTTCATTCATACTCTTCTTGCCTTTTTATTTCTCCGGTCTCTTTTACAGTAACTGTGCTTTTCTAATTCTTAGATTAAATGATCAAATTGTATCTACTGTATTTTTCTATGTAAGTCTGAAAAACATAATTTAACAGCAAGATCATAGGTTCTAAAATATCTTCTCTTTCAAAAATACTCATGCACTTTAGTGGGAGTCTCTTGAGCTCTTTCAAAAATGTCTGGGTTGAAGACATTTGTTTATATTCCTTACCTAAAGGGTATCTTCATCTTTTCACAATGTAACTAGGTCCGTTAGTCAAAATGTCAAACACCAGCCTGTCAACAAATCATGAAATAGGTAAGTTTCCTCTGAAGGTCACGCATAGAATTGCTCATCATAGAATTATACCCAAGGTCTTGTAGCTTGACCACTTATGTTTGCTCATTTCTCATTATTATTTTTTCTTTCCTTTTTTGGTAAAGCTACCACCATCCCATCTGGATTTCTCCACCTCGATGCTTGCATTAGCATCAAATTTTTATTGTTTTGACTCATAAGGAGTGCTCATCTAAACCTCCACTGCATTCACTACTTTAAATACGTAGATATAAACAAAACAATACAAAACAACTCCCTAGGTGCCCAGGGTCTCTGTTTTCTGCTTGGTTACACTGGGCAGTGGGGAGGTGGGGAAGGATGTCAGGAACTCTCAGAAAAGACAAACAAACAAAAAAACTAAAACCAAAACCATCAAATGTTAGGACCTTAATGAAGGAAATACACTAACAGTATTCGAGTGTAGATTTCTCCAGAATGAAGCTTTCCATATAGGCACCTCACAGTAAAGGCTTTTTAGTTATCTTACTCAGCCACCCTGCCAAGTTGCCTAAAACTTAATCATCGGACAAAGACGCTGCTGCAGGGAGGTCATTGTCCCTGGAGGCTGACAGTTAAACATCTGTTGGTTACCTCGGAGAAGTAACACACCACTTATCTTCAATGGCATGAATTTGCTAGATACTTAGACATGTGGGCTACATTGTAAAGTGTGGGCCTCTGAGCGGCTGAGTACAGATTATGGGATAAATATTTTGGAACATTACAGGAGTAGAAAGCCTATGTAGTCTCGAGAGGTCATGCCACAAAGTCAATGAGGTTACAAAAATAGGTGGCTATTGAAATAGGTGATGATGAATTTTGTATGCTTCAGTTTTTCTAGCCTTGAAAATAAAACCTTTTCCAAAGTTCAGAGTGTACACTGTATATTAAAAAAATAGAAAAACTGATGGTCCTTCCCAGAAAACAGTAATACTATTCCATGAATGCCACACATTTTTCAAAAGCCTTGAATGGACTGGAAAGTCTTTGAGAATAACAAGGGAACCTGAAAAATCAGTTACATTGGACCACAACATTTAAAAAAGATTTTGAAAAGAGACATTCCTAAAAATGAAGGAGTTTGCTCCTAGGAGACTGTCACAGTTGCACTTGAGGTTGGGTTTTTACTTCTGTTCTATCCACTGAAGGCAGTGTCCAGACTTATTGAGAGACATCGAGTCATTCTCAGCTGTGTTTTCTGAATATGGAATTACTTAATCTAACTCATCCATCAGCTTTCTTGTATTAGGTATTGATAAAACTATTTTAATCTCTGTTTTCCAATTTTAAAAGGTTATACGAGATCTGTCATTATTTTTAATGCTTGAATATTATTCTATTGTATAAAGGAACTGTAATTTAATTAAACAGTCCTCTATGGTTAGACATTTAAGTGTTACTGATTTTTCAACATTACAAATAAACTCGTGATAAACATCCTTATTCAAACATATAAGAATATCTCCATAAGAACTGGCTGCCAGTCATAAACTCACCAATAGCACATGAGTGCCCATTTCCACATATCTTTATAAATACCATATTTTTAAAAACCTTTCCCATCTGGTAATTTGTGTTTATTTTACATTCTTCTGATTATTAGTCATATTACATTTCTTTTACTTGGTTGGAGCATAGGTCAGCAAACCATAGCCCACAGGCCAAATCTGACCCACAGCCTGTTTTTTATACAGACCTAAGTTAAGAATAGTTTATATACTTTTAAAGGGTTGTAAACAAACAGGAAAGAAGAATATGTGAAAGAGATTATATGACCTGCAAAGATAAAAATATTTGCTATCTATATCTTTGCAGAAAATGTTTAAAGCCCTGACTTAGTTGAAATAATAGTAATTAAAAATGGCAAACATTATTAATCCTAACTAGAGGGAAGACACAATACTAAAGGTTTTGTATGTACTATTTTATTAAACCTCTGCAGCAACTCTACCAGACAGGTGTTCTTTCATGACTATTTCTAAGTTGAGAAAACAGCTCAGAGAGGTTAAGTAACTTGCCCAATGTCTCATCTCCTAAGACTGTACATCTAACTATTATGCTAAAATGTATATGATTTTGTTACATTTATACATTAATTTTGAGATAACTAAAATCTCTATTAAGGCTTTGTATCCAGAGACATGATGTCTCAATTTATTCACATCTTCTTTTATGTTTCTCTGTAGAGTTTTGCAGTTTTCTTTATAAAGATGCCATGTATCATTAATATTTTCTCCCAGGCATTTTATATTTTTGGTTGTATTATGAATGAGATAATTTTCCATATCTAAGATTTTCGACACTTATTATTACCTAGGAAAGGAATTGAATCGTGTTATGTTAATTCTGTAACAAGTCACAGTTTTAAACTTCTCTAATAGGTGTAGTCAAATTTCATTTGTTCCCCTTGATGGTATCTAGGTAGATAATCATAACAATAGGCTTGCTACCCCATCTATAATATTCGTACTTTTCCCTGTTTAATGATTTCAGTGATTGTACTTTCAGAATGATATTGATAGGCATCCTTGTATTCAGATTCTCTCTCTTTTTTTTTTTTTTTTTTTTAAACAG
The DNA here is from genome assembly GCF_009761245.1 of Sapajus apella. Taxonomy (NCBI): domain Eukaryota; kingdom Metazoa; phylum Chordata; class Mammalia; order Primates; family Cebidae; genus Sapajus; species Sapajus apella. Next base: position 19,117,648 of record NW_022436949.1, on the reverse strand, counting down.
AGTCATTCTCTGTTGCCCAGGCTGGGGTGCAGTAATACAGTCTCAGTTCACCGCAACCTCCATCTCCTGGGTTCAAGCAATTCTTGTGCCTCAGTCTCCCTAGAAGCTGGGACTACAGGTACAGCCACCACGCCCAGCTAATTTTGGTATTTTTAGTAGAGACTGGGTTTTGCCGTGTTGGCCAGGCTGGTCTCGAACTCCTGACCTCAAGTGATCTGCTCTCCTCAGCCTCCCAAAGTGCTGGGATTACAGTCGTGGCCTGTATTCAGATTCTTATAGGGATGAGTCTATTCCCTATCATTCAGCAAGATCCCGAATGTTGTTTTGTGATAGGTTTTAAGTTATGGTAAGAAACTGTTGTCCTACATACAGAAGAACAGTACACACTGCGGTCTTTTGGAGAGTGGAGGGTGGGAGGACGGAGAGGATCAGGAAAAATAACTAATGGGTACTAGGCTTAGGACTTGGATGATGAAATAATCTATACAGCAAACCCCTATAACGCAAGTTTACCAATCTAACAAACCTGCACTTGTATCCCTGAACTTAAAATAACAGTTAGAAAAGAAATTATTGTCCTATTCTTATTTTACTCAGAATTTATTATTTTGAATTTTTGTAGAATCTTATTAAATACTTTTGTGTATCTACTGAGATGATGATTATATAATTTTTATTCACTATCATATTAATGTGATGAATTCAGTTGCTAGACTTCCTAAGAGGAAACTCTTCACATTCTTGAAATGATCTTTATTTGGTCATGGTGTGTGCTAACCTTTAAAAACACTGTTATGGATTCATTTTGTTGGTTTGATTCAGGATGCTTTGAATTTCAGGCCTAAATAAATTTGTTCTACAGTTTTCTTTCCTTGAAATGTTCTTTCTTTGCTAATGTTAATGCTGTAAAATGAATTGTTATATTTTTCATGTTTTTAATGCTTTTGAAAATATCTTTTAAAGCATCTGCAGGAGTGATTTGTCTTTCAAAAGGCTAATCAGTAAAGTTTGTTAAAAAATGTGGATCCCATGTTATTTTCAGGGGTAGTTCTTTGATGGTTCTACTTTCTTACATTCCATAGTTGTTAAATTGGACAGCACTTTGAGTCAGCTTTGGTAATTTATTTTCATCAAACATTTTAACTTTATTATTTATCATGTATAATATGATGCATTAATACATGTATACACCATGGAAAGCTAAAATGAGCTAATTAACATATGCATTACCTTACATACTTTTTTTTTTTTTTTTTTGTGGTGGGAACACTTAAAATTTACTCTCAGCAATTTCCAAGAATACAAAACATTGTTATGACATCTTCAGCGTATTACTCCTAATTGCAATTTTGTATCCTTTGACTATTATCACCCTAATCTCCTTCTCCATCCAGCCCCAGGTAACTACTATTCTATTCTATGCTTCTATCAGTTCAGCTTTTAAAGATTTCACTAATGAATGAGATCACGCAGTATTTGTCTTTCCGTGCATGACTTATTTCACTTAATGTAACATACTCCAGATTTATCCATGTTGTCACAAATAACAGGATTTTATTTTTTAAGGGTATATAATCTTCCATTGTGTGTGTGTGTGTGTGTGTATATATATATATATATATATATATATATATATATATGTATGTTATATATACACGCATTCATATATATATACACACACACACAAACACATACACGTAAACACGATGTTTTCTTTGTTCATTTATTCATTGATGGGTTTAGGTTGATTTCATATCTTGGCTATTGTGAATAATGCTGCAATGAACATGAGAGTACAGATATCTCTTTGGCATACTGTTCTAACTTCCTTTGGATACGTACCCAGTAGTGGGATTGTTGAATCATAAACTGTTTTACTGTAAATCTAAGTATTCTGTTTGGAACTATGTTTTCAACATCCATCCATTCACCCATTCATTCAATGTATTTTAACATATATCCATTGGCCTCTCCAATGTGTTAAATCTCTGGGGACAGAATGCTGAAAAAAAGCATAGGCTCTGTCCTCAGGAAGCTTTTATTTTTACAGCAGAGACAGGCAGAACACAAAGAAAAGATGAATAATGAAAATAATTACAGAATAATCAAAACAATTCAGTGGTAAGGCCACTGAAGGAAAGAGCAGGTTATTGGGATAGGAAATGGCAGTGGAGCAGGTGACTGTGGTAAATGAGAAGAAGGCAGCCATGCAGAGATTGGGTGGCAGAGAATAATGTATACAAAAACTACATATTCCATCTATGTGTCCTAAAGTGGGAACAGAACCTGGCATGCTCTGGAAATGTTCAGAGTTGCAGAAGCTGGAGCCTGGTGAGCAGTTACATAGAGAGGCATCAGCTGTGGTTGAGTAGAAATGGTAACGGATTTGATAGGGCATATAAGCTTTTCTTATGGGTTTGGATGTTATATGTAATGCAATGAAAGTCATTGAAGAATATGAAGAAGGGAAATGAAATTATCCAATTTGAGTTTTAAAACATATTTTTTGACAGCTGCATAGAGAATATGTTAAAAGCTCTTTAGGGTAGAGGTAGGGAGATCAGCTAGGAAGTCATTGGGGTAGCCAGAGTGACAGACGATGGTGGATTGGATTAGAATAATGGCCCTGGGGAGGGAGAAGACCAGAGAGTTTCAAAATATATATTTTGCATATAGAATGGAAAAGTTTGGTTGGTAGATTGAATATGGAGCTTGAAGGGAGGAGAGAGAGGACTAAAGGATGTCTCCTAGGCTTCTGTTTAGGAACTTTGTGGTGCTTTTTACCGAGTTAGGGAAGACTACATGACGTGGAACAACATTGAAGAAAATTTTGTTGGGACCTGTTAAGTTTGAGGTGCATATGAGATAGCTGAGATGTCAAATAGCAGCCGGACTGATGAGTCTAGAGTTTCCTGGAGCTATAAACTGACAGTCGTAAGTATATACATGGCCTTTCAAGCTATCAGAATGGGTGCCACCATATAGGACAACAGGTAAACATATGAGGACCGAGAATCCCAAGGAATTCCAACATTGAAAGTTCGGGTAGAGGAAGAGGCAGCAAAAGAGAGTGTGAGGAAAACTGGAAAGTGGTGAAGTTGTGAGACTGAGCAAGGAGGTCATTGTAAGGGGATTTCTGAAGATTCATTGCTTAGTGGTGCTCCTTTCATAGTGATTTTCTTACTGGGGTTTTGATTTTGAATCATTTCTTAGTTGGCTAGAGAAATGTTGTAGTTATTTCTCACGGAATGAGATCTCAGGTAGAATACCTTCCGAGTCATAGATGTCTGAGACAGTCTTGCTGTGTTACTTGTGAATGAACTTTGCTAAATGTCTAAACCCTGGATCACAACTTCTCAAAACTGAGTTATCCTCTACACGTACAGACTATTGCCCAGGTGCTATGGTGACTGCGAAGTTTAAGAATTCTACCAGGCTATTTATAATTATAAGTTCTTTCTAAAGACGATTTTTCTAGCGCAGGACAAATTATTTTTATTCTTGATTCAGAATGTTCTTGAGTTTAGATGTGTTTTTTTGTCTGTTATCTCTTTGGATGTGGACAATTTTTCATTTGTACCAGTTGTGAGAAATACAAATTGCCTGTATGTAGGATTTTGATTGTCTGTTCTCAATCTTCTCTCTAATCGTTGCCATTGGTTTTTCTTTTCCACTGTATTCTGGGAGGTTTTTTCAAGGCCAAACTCTATATTTGACTTTCACACAGTTCATTTTGTTCTCTGGAACTTATTAAACAGTAGAAATTTTAATGAATTAAGTATTGACATTCCATTATTACCTGTTTCATTTCAAATCATTCCTGATCTCACATGCCCTCATTTGCACTTCGGCTCACCATTTAATTGGTTCTCTTTCATCTCTGTCCTTTGACTTATTGTCTCAATTTGCATCTTTATCTTTGTAGAAACAATGTTTTTTTCCAGCTTACATCTGAAATACTTTTCCTGCATTAAATATTATAAAAGTATTTTCTGCTTCTGACCTTGTTGACTCCAGTTAAAGATTTCTTTTACAAAGTCCTATTATCTATACCTATTTTCCATTTATTTCTTCCCTTAAATAGTGAGCATTGTGACCAAGCGTGAAATTATCTCTGGAAACAGGGAGAATTGTTGTTGGGTTTCCTGATTTGTTTGGATACAGATGGACACCTGCCTTTAAACAGAAATCTCAAAGCTAATTCGTGATCAATGACTTGAGAGAAGCAGGAGAAAAAGGGAAGTATTCATTTACCAAGAACAATGGTGATATTGAGAAGTGTCCTCTGGAGATACTACATTCAGTATTGCCACGTGATATCTGTTCGTTATCCCACTGCCTCCACTACCTTGGCATTTTTCCTGGTGTTTTGCTTATTCATCGGATTTTCATCTGGAAAATTTCTGTGCCCTCTTAGCCCCTGAGTGTTTGAGAGGCCTTGGAGCTCCATCTTGAACTTTCTGTGATGAGTCACCTTTAGTCCGTCTTCCTTAATCTACCTAGTAGAAGTTCTTTGGTGCTGCTGGCATTTTCATAACGCTCTTTTCTAGTTCCCAACATTGATGCAGTCCCCCCATTTTATGTAATTAACATTATTTGTTTTCAAATTGAGGAAAGGGTTGGTGATTCACGAAGTAATCATACGTGTGCTCAAGTTCTCATCATTCTCTACTCTCTGTTCTACGTGATTTATGACAATAGAATATTATGCAGCCACTAAAATTACTTGCTAACTGAAATATATAAATGCTTTCTGTAGTATAATCTGAATTTCATTGACAGCAGCTCCATATGTTTTAGCTCTATGTGTATAAACAAAAGACCTAAAAGTAATACCGATAAAACAGTACTCATGGTTATTTCTAGGGTATAAAATTATAGGGGACTTTTGCTTTTTCTTTGTAACCAGGTATACCTCTCTAAATTTTCTATACTGAATATGTATAACTTTTAAAGTTATAAAATGTACTGTCAATTTCAAATGCCATGCACTCCATGCACCAGCCACAGGAACTTTTCATTCCTTTCCTAACACAGTATATTTTTTGCCAGGTCCTAGGCTGGAAAGCGGTTTGTCTTTGTTGTTGTTTCTATGTGGCTTACTACAATCCTTTCTTCCCCTGAGTGGGGGGAGCTCACAGGGCTTAGAGTCCCTTCCATTTCCTTCCTGTGCACATTTCTCTCCCATAAGAGAAGAAAGTAGGAGCCTTCCATGTGCATGTGCCTCAGACCTTCCCTTTTATCTAATCAAGAACAGAAAATGTTTGAAATTTCTAATATGTAGGTGACAACCTTTCTTATTTTCAGGCTGCATTTTCCCATATAAGTTTGTTTTGAGAAACTTTTTTGTTAAAGCATTTGAAAAACTTTGATGGGCTTGCTGGTTACTCAGTGGGTGATAGTAATACATGTTAAGCAGAAACTTATCTTTATGGGGGGAATTTTTCTCTTTTATTTAATAGAAATGAAAGGCTATTTACTGGTCCCAAAATATATACAAATTTATCAAAAGGGAAGAAAAGTTACATTTAACACATTTCTACTATATATGTGTAAAATATTTTAAAAAAATTTGTTAAGGAAAATTTGAAATACATGCAAAGATAAGGAGAATAATAAAACTTCTGGATATTCATCACCTAAGTTCAATAATTAGTATCCCATTTCTGGTTCAACTTTCCTTTCACTTTTTCATATAGTATATTAAGCAAATCAGACATTTCATATAAATATTTACTATGTTTGTAACATATAAGGGCGTTTAGAAAAAAATTAGCCACAATGCCATTATTGCACATGAAAAATAAAAATAACAGGTTACTAATATTACCTACCATTTATTTATATTCAAATCTCCCCAATTTTTTAAAAATCCTTTTATAGTTTGTTTGTGATATAGTTTGGATATTTGTTCCCACCCAAATCTCATGTTGAAATGTATTTCCCAATGTTGGAGGTGGGGCCTGGTGGGAGATGAATGGATCATAGGGGCAGATTTTTTCATATGTAGTTTAACACCATCCCCTTGGTCCTGCCCTCATTCCCATGAGATCTGATTGTTTAAAAGTGTGTGGCACCTCCCATCCATCTCTTTCTCTTTCTCTCTTGCACCTGCTTTTTCCATGTGGTGTGCCTGCTCCTCCTTTGCCTTCTGCCATGATTGAAAATTTCCTGAGGCCTCCCTAGAAGTCGAGCAGATGCCAGCATTGTGCTTCCTGTAAAGTCTGCAGAATGATGAGCCAATGAAATCTATTTTCTTTATAAATTACCCAGTCTCAGGTACTTATTTATAGCAATGCAAGAATGGCCTAATACAGTTTGCTTAAATCAGGATCCAAACAAGTTATATACACAATATCTTAGTCCTCAGTCTGCAATAACAAACTGCCTTAGTCTGGGTAACTTACAAACAACATAAATTTATTTCTCTGGTTATGGAGCCTGCAAAGTCCAAGATCAAGGTACCAGCATATTAGGGGTCTGAGGAAGGTAAACTTCCTCATAGGCTGTAAAATGGGCAAGGCAGTTCTCTTGGCCTCTTTTATAAGAACACTAATCCCATTTTTTAGGGGATAGTCAAATCACTTCTACCTGCCTACTTAACACCTCCTAATACCATCAGCTTGGGGTTGGGATTTCAACATATGGATTTTGGGAAAATGCATTCAGACCATAGCACCCAGCATCTGGCTGGTACGTCTCTCTCTTTTCAATCTTTAAGTGCCCTTCTGCCCTTTTTGTGCCATTTATTTTTGTTAAGGAAACATGGACACTTACCATGAAGCATATTCTATATTTTAGATTTGGTTGGTTGCTTCCTTGTAATGTTTTTAGCCTTTTGCTATTCCTTTTATTTAATGACAATGATTTTTAAAGAAAGTTTTGTCTCTGTTTTGCACATCATAAAACTGTGCCTCAGAGAATTTAAGTAACAGAGCTGGAATTTAAATACTCACCTGCCTGATTTTAAGACCCAGACTCTCTCTACAATACTTTGCTTCATAAAAATATGGAGACTTAAAAAAGGAATGAGGAGGTGGAAAGGAAGAATAGAGATGGGAAAAAGCTGCAGAATTTTCTTTCCATTGTAGAATTTTTTCATGGTACAATACGAAGTAAGGAGAAACTAGAATAACTCAGTTGTTGGCTATCAGTTTGTATTCTCTTGCTTTTTATCACATACTCACAATATCTGCAATTCAGAGCCTTTTTACATTCCCAGTAAATGATTCTGCTGCACTGAAAGAATGAATGTGCAATGTAGTCTGGGTAACTTATAAGCAACAGAAATTTACTTCTCATAATTCTGGAGCCTGCAAAGTCCAAGATCAAGATGTCAGCTAAAGATTTTACTAAAGATCTTGTGCAGCCGGGGCTGTGTTTAACATCCCCATGCCATGTGTATTATTTGTAAGGGTAGGTGTGACAAAGTGCCACAAACTGGGTATCTTAGAGAACAGAACAGAAATGTGTCATCTCACAGTTCTGGAGGATAGAGTCTAAAATTACGGTGTTGGTAGGGTTGATTCCTTCTAAGGGCTATGAGGGAAGGATCTGTTTTGTGATGTACGTATTGGCTTTACGTGTCTTTGTGTCCCAAATTCTCCTAATCCAATAGTTATATTGGATTAGGAACCCCGCCCCCCACAATGACCTCATTTTAACTTGATTATTCCTATAAAGACCCCATCTCCAAATAATGTCATATTCTTATATGCTGGATTAGGACTTCAGCATATGAGTTTTGGGAGGGATAAAATAAAACCCATCATAACAGGTAACACATAATGCAGCACATGGCTTCACAAAACTTGTGTATTTCTTCCAGGTCTTTCTACCCTTGCCACCTACTATTCCTCATAAACAGCAAGCTTCATTACAAATGCATTTCTCTTGTTGTTTCCTGGAAGCAGCTCCATACATTTCTGTTTCTGCCAGGTTCCAGGGCCCTGTTTCCAAGGGGGTTTTCAAAGCATTCAACCTACAAAGAATCCTCCTCAGGAAGATTTTTATACTAGTGTCAAGCTAGGCAAAAACTAATGGCCAGTTCCAGGCTTTTTAAATTCAAATATGTGAAAATCTTGATTGAGGACAAGCTCAACTAGTATCTAAGCCTGAAAATATTTTGTGAGCTGGAAAGAATCATTCCCATGTTTTATGAGGACAAACCCAACATTCAATAAACTGTGGTTTAATTAGTGTTATACATATTTTTTTTATTTCTTTAGATTTTATTTTACTTTTTAATCCTAGTTGTTGGCAATGTAACTAATGTTCAGCTGCTTTTATTAAAGATATTAATTCTTATTTCTATTCAGCTGATGAATGAAGAAATTTACTGTTCTATTTCAGCACACTGTGACTGCAACTTAAACCTGAAGGTTTTCAGCTTACACAGTGATACCTCTCCTAGGTGGATCTCAAGTCTATTCATGCTTCTTTGAAAGGAGTAAATAAACGTTGAGAACATTGGCTCTAAACATTCCAAATAAAAATGGTAAAAGACACCTTAGTGAAGGAATATAGAGTCATAAATGACCTAACATAATATAAAATTTCAAAATATTTTAAAGTGTGTGGAATAACTTTTAACTTAAAAAGATTTTATTGTTCAACCTGGAGTTACTTAAGCTACTATTCCTTGAAGTAATGTTGGTGGCTATCCAGGAAAAGAGGGTTAGTTCAGAAGTGGGTCAGTTGTTAGGTAGATGCTAAGCAAGAATTAAAAACAATGTGACAAATAACCCACACATCGCATCATCTACGTGAATAATCTGAAGTTGTCTGAGGTTAGAATTTGTAAAATCTAGTAACCTATAGGAATATTTCACATAATTTGTGTAGGAAAGAAAATCTGCAATTTATAGAAATCCAGTCATTTTTGATCTGTTATTTTCTCTCAGAAAACCTCGCATACGTCAATGAAGTTTCAGTTAAAAACAGCACTCTAGGAATAAAGCGGCTCCATTATCTTGAGCTCTGCCAGTACCCTGCATGTCAATACTCAGACCAGAAACCTTTTTCTAAGGTTGATGGATGTACTGTCTCTCAGTGTGTATGTGCCTATAGTTAGCTTTTGCTTTTAAAAAGGAGCCATTAACCATGCCTATTTCAAAGTGTTTTCCCTTTTTAATCTACACTATCAAGCTGATGTTTAACTATTTCACAACATGCATTTCTCTAAAGCATAGCAAAGGTAAACCAGAATTTTCTTTAGCACATTAATTTTATTTGGAATGATGTAGAAAGTGTCTCCCATCTGTTCAGAAAAGTAAATTATTATAGAGGATTTTTTTCTCTTAAGTCTGATAACTCAAGGGAAAGCAATCTGGGGTCTAGGAAATTGCAACCGATGTCTAGAGATTACCAGTATCTAAAGCTAGACTCTGGTTGACCCATATAAAACTGCTAATACTATATCATTCTTTACCTATTTCATATGTGATACGGTTTGGCTCTGTGTCCCCACCCAAATCCCACCTGGAATTGTAATAATCCCCACATGTCGTGAGAGGGACCCGTTGGGAGGTAACTGAATCATGGGGGTGGCTTTTCCCTGTGCTGTTCTCATGATAGTGAAAAAGTCTCATGAGATCTGATGGCTCTATAAAGGGGGGTTTCCTTACACATACTGTCTTGCCTGCCGCCATCTTAAGATGTGCCTTTGCTCTTCCTTCATCTTCTGTCCTGACTGTGAGGCCTCCCCAGCCATGTGGAACTGTGAGTCCTTTAAACATCTTTCCTTTATGAATTACCCAGTCTCAGGTATGTCTTTATTAGTAGCATGAGAACAAACTAATACAGTGGTTCATAATAATTTTTATAATTTGAAGAATTATATGTTACATTTTGACTGAAAATGGAAAAATTACTTAAAGGTGAATGGAACAAATAAAAAGTAACAGGTTTTTTTTTTTAATGAAGAAATAGATATTATTAACTACTTTTGTGAATCAGGTTCATCATTTTAAGAAGCACACCTTAATGACAGAGAATGAACTTTTGCGTTGGAACAGTCTAAATGTAATATACAAAATTTCACGATGGCAGGGGTTTACATTTATTCGTAATTAGTAAATAATCTTAGATAATTTCAGACCTCCACTCTTGTTATGAAGCAGACTAAATAGGATGATACGGTGGGGAGTGATTAGGGACCAGTGTTGCTCAGATGGTCTGGAAAGGTCTCCCTGAGGATTTGAGGGATTAATTTCAAGAGACTGGATTTAATCCCTCAGTCACGAGAATGAGGCGATGATATGAATATTGGGGGAAAGATCCTTTTAAGGAGAAGGAACAGAAAGTGCAAGGGCTTTGAGATGGGACTGAACTGGGGCCTTTGAAGGAGAGACGAAAGATCAATGTGTCTAATCAACTGTTGTGCATTTGAGGAAATCAAGAGAGAAGAATGCAAACCCTCTGCAAATAGTTGTTGCCTGGATGGCTGACGCGATAGCCCTGGGCATGTGACTTAATGTTGCTGAATCACAGATTCCTCATTTACAAATGGCAAGAATTCATAACTATCACAACAGCTTTTTTGGACAATGATAAAGTATAAAGGGCATGTGACCGACACAAAGTAAATCCTCAATCAATGCAAGCTTTCATTTTAGGCTTGCTATTTTCAGACGATCAAATCTTTAATGAACACTTTAGTGCCTAAGCCAGCAAAATAAATGAATCATATAATTTTTGCCTTCCTAACATTTATAATTTTCTTGAGGTTATAAAATAAGCTTCTAGATTATACAGTACCAACAAAATAAAAAAGTACATGGAAGGCAGGGAAAATTGAAGTGGAAATAACATTGAGAAGATAAAAGAGAGTCATCTGGGGATGTGTAATTTAACTGGCCTCGAACATTGAGTAAGACCTTTTCTTTAAACGGCCTTCTAGGAGGAAGTGTAAAAACAGGAAAAAATAGAGTAGTAAGATTAAGAATGGTATATTCAGGGGAATGTAGCTGACAGAAGCTAGGTTGTTCTGAGTAATGGAAGCATGTTTCAGTGACTGGGAAAAATCGGCAAAATGTGTAGCTAAGGAAATTGAGGGTGACAAGAACTAAGAAAACAGAACCTTTAAAGGGAGGAAGAAGAGTCTGAACTTGAAGCAGTAGGTGTCAGTATTTCCTTAAACAGCATGCCAGGAAGGCTATGCTGAACAATTGGAAGGAAGGAGACCTTGGAAGGAAAGGATTTCGTAGGTTAAGAGCCATTGGTCTAGAATGGAAGAAGTACATATGAAAGAAAATTTGAAGGGATTAAGCAACACTTAGTGGGAGAACTTTTATTTTGACAATATAGCTACCCTGAATTAAGGATGATTATTTCAAGAACTAGACTAACTGTTGCACATTTGTCATCTCTATTAATCTAATGACCTAGGGACCATTATTCAGGCTTTACAGACGAGGAACTAAAGCTTGGAGAGATTAAGAGATTTTTAAAAAATAATAGATTGGTCTCTTCACCATTGCTAATGGATATCCACGCATCCTAGAATAAACCAAGATGCTTCTTTAGCCTTGAAAATCTTAGAGGATTATCATCTGTTTGGAGAGATTAAAATAGGTTGCAGAAGTCACAGCAACAACCACAAGAGGGCTGGGCAATTTCACAACCTGCTCCCTCTTGTGATTTATCAGTTCTTCATTCTGGAGCTTCTCTCTCCTGACTGGTGGCCACAAGGAGCAAACAGCACTGAAAGGCAATGTCAATGGATGAGGCTTGTGGAGACTTTTCTTTCTTTTTTGTCTCCAGGCTGGAGTGCAGTGGCACGATCTTGGCTCACTGCAACCTCCACCTCCTGGGTTCAAGCAAGTCTCCTGTCTCAGACTCACGAGTAGCTGGGACTACAGGTGCACGCCACCATGCCCAGCTAATTTGTGTATTTTTTAGTAGAGACAGGGTTTCACTGTGTTGGCCAGGATGGTCTCAATTTCTTGACCTCGTGATCCACCCGTGTCGACTTTCCAAAGTGCTGGGATTACAAGCCTGAGCTACCGTGCCCAGCAGAGACTTTTCTTCATTATTTTAGTTGTCAAAGCTTGAGTTATTTTACATTAGTAACAGAATTATCTTTATCTTTTCTATCCGGACCACCTGTTGCTCAGGTGGTCTGGAAAGGTCCCCCTAAGGATTTGGAGGATTGGATTTTAAGAGATTGGATTTAATACCTTAGTCATGAGAATGAGGCAGTGATATGAGAATGAGGTTTTATATATATATGATATAGATCTTTTGACAAGTATCTAACATGAATGTACTTCTGTGGTCACAGATAATCAGTAGCAGGGTATGCATTTTCATTGGCTTTGTTCTTCTAGTTTGATCCATTCAAAGCTGAGCCTCTGAAGTTTCCAGAATAAATCTTAACTAATTAGGTGATAAATTATAGGATGTCTCTGACATGCAGGGCACTACAGTAGGCACTGTGAATAAAACAAAAAATGGCCTTTAAGAAGCTTATACATTTAAGCAGCTGAGAATCGTGGTAGTCAATTACCCAAAGGGCAGGAGACAACTCACTGTGATGACCATGGCCTAAGAATATTCCTTGGAATATATTCTAAGTGCTTTATCTTTCCTACTCTTTCTCTCTCCTGCTTTGAATGTCTATCTTCATCTGCTATACCCTTTGCTTGTGTATTTATTTTCTCCCCCTTAAAACTTTTTCTACCCCTGACTCCATTGATAAGCATATTTCTTAGTATAAGGTTTAAGGAGTAGCTTTTCTGTCCCTAGGTATTAATTTTAAATGCAGACAACTTTAACACCTTAATTAAAAAAAAAAAAAAAACAAACCAAAAAACCTTGGATTAAGTTATTTTGTAGACTTTTTTTTTGTCCAATGAACTTTGATTATAAATATGCTTCCTTATCTCTAATATTATTTGAGGTTTAATTTCCAGATATCTTCTTTTCAATTAGTTTTGTCTAATAAACCTAATCATAGACACATACACATACATATAGAGATCCCCGGAGTGTTAAACTAAATTTTTAATTTTTCTGGGCATTCAGCCCAAATTGATTTAACTTTTGAAAAATTCTCATTGTGTCCTAGATCCTGTTTTAAAATAGGCAATTTATAATTACTAATTAGCCAGAATATGAAGATAAGGAAGATGATTAGCTCATGAAAGCCTTGGTTTTTCTCAAATATTGAAATCACAGCAATAGATATACATAATGTAAACACTTTCCTATATAATGAAAGCTTGTTTCTTCCCCAGTAGTACAGATCCTCTTCATTATTATAAATGAATTAACCCTGCTAGAAAATTCAATCATCTTATTAGCCTACTGAATTTTATCTCCCTTTATTTTCTGTTGATCTCTTTTTTTGGGCAGTGAATTAGTTCTAACAGACTTACATGTAATTCACCATTGTTCAGTTCTTTTACCAGAGTGTCCCCAAAAGGTCACAAAAATAAGAAAATGGCTATTCCATAAATATTTTTACTGGAGATGTAGAAAGTATCTTCTGAAAGCTGAGAGGTTGTAGTTCTCTAAAAGTAGCTCTTCAAGCCCTGCTCAGTTTGAGACTTAAGATTTAGATAGCTTTTTAAGAGTATACAGCCAGCCCTCTGTAGCCACAAGTTTTGTATCCATGGATTCAACCAACCCAGTAAATCCAGGAGGATCCATTGTATGTGTTTTCCTTCCATGTTTGGTTTAATCTGAAGATGCAGAATCCTGTATATGGAAAGTGACTGCACTATGCCATTTTATATAAGAGACTTGAGCATACATGGATTTTGGTACGATTAGGGGTCCTGGAGCCAACCCTCACCCTGTGGATACGGAGGGCCAACTATGTATAATGGGGTGTTGGTAAAAGTTCAACAAAAAGCCCTGATTTGTGAAGTACACTAATTTCCATGGTGTATTCCCATCATCTCTGGTTTTAAGCCACCAATCTGAAATCACTAGATGCAAAGTTTCAAAGATGCCCACTAACCTATTATTACATACTGTCACCGCTATACAGAAAAATAACGTCAAGAACATTGACAATAGTAAAATCTAGTGAAATTATTAACAAGTGATGAATTTTGAGCATTTATTGCTTTTGTTTTAAATCTAATTTTACAAATGTGTAATAATGGCTGTGTTTGACAACTACTCACAACATTCCTAAAAAATTAACAGTAAACTCTGTAAACTCATATGAGCTAACTTCGGGATACCATTGAATCACAGTATTAAAATGCTTAAGTGGTTTCAGATCAAGAAATTTCAAATTTGTAAATTTGAGTTTCTAGTTCCACCTGTGTTTAGAGACCACTTTTAGTGATTTGGACAAAGAAAGAGAAGAAATAGCTAAAGGAAACGGAGAGCAATACAGTTTTTTAAAGGAAAAAAACAGATATCTGGAAAAAGTGACATATTTAGGAACCTAAGGTGGGTGAATGAGTTGAGAAAATTGTGGGAGAATCTATATTTTTTGAGTTTAGCTCATCTCCAGTTCATGAATTTATCACCGATAAACCCTGAGCCATGATGAAATGTATTTCTCAGTTTATGTTCTGTTAACAAGAGATTTCCAAATCTGAGTGGTTTGCAGCATCAATGATTAATTTCTAACTAACACAATATGTCCATGGCAGGTTGACTATGGTTCTTCCCCATGCTGTCTGTATTCCAGGACCTAGGTAGATAGAGCAGACTTTATCTGGAACATAGCCTGTCTCATAGCAGAGAGAAAAGAGAGATGGCTGAACCATGAGCTAGTTTCTAAAATAACACTTGTAGTATGTGCTCATATTTCACTGGCCAGAGCAATCTACACAGCTATGCTTGATATGATCAGGATGTCTACTCTTCTCTCAAGGAGTAATGTCAAAGAGAGGAGGGAGCTGCCAGGAGGAACAGCAAATATTTTTAATATAATGTGATCTCCCACATGGAGAAAGGAAAAGCTATTAAAAAATGGCAGTTATTGTAGCAGAGGATGCTGGAGCTCCCCAACATCTGTATTCTCCTCTTCTTGATCAGACATTGTTTAGGCTCCGTTAAAGACAAGAGTGGACGCATACGTGAGTTGTGGCCAAGGCCAGTCTTTTGGCCAGAGTTGCCACTTCTGCCTACCTTCCCTTGGCCAAATCAAGTTATATGGCCAAGCTTGAGTTCCACGGGTGAAGATGTACAGTCTTCCTCCAGAGAGGGCTGTCAATGGGTAGGGCATCCCAGGGTGAGGCAACAAATCTTTTGAACATTGATACAGTCTACCACATGAAGGATGCAAAAGGTGCCAAAAGATGTGGCCAGGGCTGCTGCTGTTCTCCTTATGACCTCACAGTTCTCTGTCTCCTTCCCCATCTGCCCACTGACTGGAACACATGCCAGGAAACAAGCAGAGAGCAGAGTCCCAAGATGGAAAGCACCTGAGTCCTTGAAGGACGAGGACACACAGAACCCTCCTGCCACAGTGGATGATGATATGAGTGGGAGAGACACTTTCATATGTGCAGCAACTGGGATTTCAGGCTGTTTTGTTTTTCTTGCCACAACATAACTGTATTAGGGTTCTCTAGACGGGCAGAACTAATAGGATAGATGTAGATATATAAGGGATTTTATTAAGAAGTGTTGACTCACATTATCACAAGGTGAGGTCCCACATATAGACTGTTTTGCAAGCTGAGGACAGGGAAGCCAGTCTGAGTCCCAAAGCTGAACTTAAGAGTCTAATGTTTGAAGGCAGGGACATCCAGCATGGGAGAAAGATGTAGGCCAGAAGACTAACCAGTCTAGACTTTCCACGTGCTTCTGCCTGAGTTCATTCTGGCCACGTGAGAGCAATTGATTAGATTGTGTCCACCCAGATTGAGGGTGGGTCTACTCCACCCTCAATCTGGGTGGTCTACTAATTGAAAGGTCTACTACTGCCTTTCCCAGTCTACTAACTCAAATGTTAATCTCCTTTGGCAACACCCTTGCAGATACACCCAGGAACAATACTTTGAATCCTTCAGTCCAATCAAATTGACACTCAGTATTAACCATCACAATAACCTAGTTTGCTTTGACAAATACAGGTTGCTCCTGGAGTTACACATGAGTGTGGTATCAACCCCTTTGAACACTGTGGATTGAAAAATTACCTCCCAAAAATGTATTCATTGTAATCTCTGGAATCTATAAATGTTGCTTTATATTAAAGCAGGGTTTTTGCGATGTGATTAAAGATGTTGTGATGGGGAGATTGTCCTGGATTATGAGGGTGGACCTTAAATGAAATCACATGTATCCTTGTAAAAAGTAGTTAGAGGGAGATTTGAACACACACCAGAAGAGGAGATTTTGGTTTCAGCTCAGTGACGGTGATTTAAGACTTCTGGCCTCTAGAACTGTGAGAAAGTAAGCTTCTGTTCTTCTTCTTTTTTTCTTCTGAGAAGGAGTCTTGCTCTGTTGCCCAGGCTGGAGTGCAATGGTGCATGATCTTGACTCACTGCAACCTCTGCCACCTAAGTTTAAGCAGTCCTACTGCCTCAGCATCCCGAGTAGCTAGGATTACAGGTGCGTGCCACCATGTTCAGCTAATTTTTATGTTTTTAGTAGAGGTGAGGTTTCACCATGTTGGCCAGGCTGGTCTCGAACTCCTGACCTTATGATCCACCCACCTCAGCCTGCCAAAGTGCCGGGATTAAAGGCATGATCCACCGTGCCTGGCCAAGTTTCCATTCTTTTAAGCAACCACATTTGTGGTAATTTGTTGTAGCAGCCATAAAAAACTAATACAAGCGCCGAGACAAAGTGATGACAGGGAACCCAGTGCCAATGCTCAGTCTCAACAAGGTTTTGTCCAAATGGGAACAACCAGGGAGAGGTTAAGTGAACATTTTCAAGTTTTCTTATAAGACTTTATAAAACTCAAAAGTCTTATAATTTTTAAACTGAGTTCATATAATTTCAAACCATCCCAAAATCTGAGAGCAAAAATTAGAATTTTCACGTATAAAATCTCCAGTCTCCTAATTTTACATGTAAAAAGAAACCTGAGACCTAGAGAAGTTATGAGACTTGTTCCCAATTAAACAGCTTAGTCTTTGAGTCAGTACTTGAACGTAATTTTTCCAGCTCCCAATCTCAAGGACATTAAAATTGCAAAAGCAAAGCTAGGGGTTTGTGTGTGTGTAGATAGGTAGCAGGAAAGTATGTGAAGCCTCCTCTCGGATGCATTGCAGTGGCTCCTGTGATGAGCTACTACATCATGTTCTTTAGGACTGAAGCATTCATTCACCAGTGGCTGAATGCTGGCAACTGACACCTCATAGCCCCCTCTTTTGAAGTGAGGCCCTCATCCACAGTCATGCTGGAGCTATTTTTAATTTTTTGAGAAGCCTTCATACTGTTTTGTTGAAATGGCTATGCTCATTTACAATATCACCAACAGTGTATCAGGGTTCCCTTTTCTCTAGATTTTCACCAATACTTGTTATCTGTCATCTTTTTTATAATGGCCAGTCTAACAGGTATGTGGTGATAGCTCATTGTGGTTTTAATTTGCATTTCTCTGATGATTAGATAAATTTTATCAGGTGTCTGTTAGAAATTTGGATGTCTTCTTTTGAGAAATGTCTCTTTAAGTCTTTTGCCCATTTTTAAATAGAGTTATTTTTCTTATGAAATAGTTCAAGTTCCTTGTATGTTTTGGATATTAGCTCCTTAGCTGTTGCATGATTTGCAAATATTTCCCTTAATCTATGAGTTGTCTATTCACTCTATCATTTTCTTTGCTGTCCAGAAGCTGTTTAGTTTGATATAATTCCATTTGTATATTTTTGCTTATGTTGCCTATGATTTTGGGGTCATATATAAGAAATCACTACCCAGACCAATGTCATAAAGGTTTTTCTCAGTTTTCTTCTAGTGGTTTTATAGTTTGAGGCCTTCTATTCAAATCTTTATCCATTTTGAGTTGATTCTTGTATAAGGGTGAGACAAGGGTCCATTTTCAGTTTTCTGTATATGAATATCTAGTTTTCCTAACACCAGGTAGTGAAGAGAGTGTTCTTTCTCTATTGGGTGTTCTTGGCATCTTTGTCAAAAATCATTTGACCATAGATATGTGAGTTTATTTCTAGGCCATCTATTCTACTTCATTGGCTAGTATGTTTGTTTTCATGCCAGTACCATGTTGTTTTAATTACTATAGCTTTGTAATATATTTTGAAATCACATAGCATTGATACCTCTCTCTTTGTTCTTTTTGGTCAAATTGCTTTGGGCATTCTGGGTCTTTTGTAGTTCCATGTAAATTTCAGGATTATTTTTTCTATTAATGTTTTTGTGAAGAATGACTTTGGAATTTTTTTAGGGATTGCATTGAACATGCAGATTGCTTTGAAATGTTATTATTTTTTATTTTTAGTTTTCATCTTGACTTAGCAGCAGCATTTAATAAAGATGATCATTTTTCTTCATTGAAACACTTCTTTGTTTCCAGGATTCTACATGCTCTTGGTTTTCTCTTTCCTCTCTGGCTCTAGTTTGTTACTCAGGAAGTAGATTTTGGACTTCATTTTTCTCTATTTACATTTTTCCCCTGGATATTTCATTCATGTTCATGGCTTTCTTTTTTTATTTTTTAGATACAAAGTCTTGTTCTGTTGCCCAAGCTGGAGTGCAATTAAAGCTCACTGAAGGGACCTTGAACTCCTGGGCTCAAGCAATCCTCTCACTTCAGCCTATGGAGTAACTAGAAGTACAGGTGTGTGCCACCATGACCACCTAATTTTTTAACTTTTTTTATAGAGATGGGATCTTGCTATGTGGTCTCTGGGCTAAGTGATCCTTCCACCTAAGCTTCCCAATGTGCTGAGTTTGTAGGCATGACCCACCATGCCCCCTTACCAAGCTCTTGGCTTTAAATGTCACTGACACGCAGACAACTTTCAAATGTTTTGTCAAAAACCTAATCTGTCCACTGAAGTCCAACTACCATTGCAACACCTGTACTGAAATATCTACTAAGGGTCTCAAATTTAACTTTTCAGAATGTAAACTCTTGATTTTTCCCTGCAGCCTGTTCTACCTAGATCTTAATGGAGTTATGCTTCACATCTTTTCTCTCACATACCACATTTGATCCAACAGCAAATCCTATATGCATTACGTTTAACTTTTATTTAAAATCTGACCACTTTCAACATCTTCTCTGCTTCTGTCCTGATTTGATGCTGCCTTCTTTCTTCCGGATGACTGCAGCAGCCGCCTAAATTTTTCCCTGATTCAATTGTTTCCCCACTGCATCAGCTATTTGTACAGCAACAACCAGAGTGAAACTTAAAAGTGTCAGATCATATCATTTACTACTGAAGTCCCTCCAATATTCCCATCTCATACAGGGTAAAAGCCAAAATTTGTAAAATGGTGTCTTTGGGCCTGTTATCCTGTGGACCCTGATGATATTTGTGACCTCATCTTATACTGTCCACTTACTCACTTTGATTCTGCCTCTCTGCTGTTAATCAGTCAGTTTAGCAAGTGCCTGCTCAGGGCCTTTGCACTTGCTGTTCCCATTACCTAGAATGCTCTTCCCCAGACAACTGTGTGGCTCATCAAGTCACCTTTCCCAGGCCATTATTCAAATGCTACTTTCTCAGTGTAGCCTTCTTGGACCACTTTATTTAAAATTGCACACCCCTCCCAACTCACCAATTAAACATTCCTCAGCCTCCTTCCTATTTTTTATTTAAATAGCACATAATCACCAGTTAACATAATACATTAAATTTTTTAAAAAGTATGTATCTGGGGCCCAAAGTGCCGATTTCTTATATACATAGTACATGTTTGATTTATATGTCCATTCATCTCCTCTCCTTGAAATGTAAGGTCTATGAGGGAAGAAATTTGTCTGTTTAACTGTTATGCCATTAGTACTTGGAATAGTGACTGGCACATAGTAGGGACTCAATAAATACTGACTGGATAAGTACAGTGTATAGTTTGAAATAAAGACCTCCAGTGGTAGCCCTGGTATACTCACTGCCCCATTCACCTTTTTCTACTTCCATCCATTGCCTCTTCAATCTTGTGATGAAAAAACATCAAATTCACTTTTGAAACAGTAGTGTTGACTTCTACTGTTCTGCTTACTCTTAGCACATTCTTGAGCAACTTGCTTAACCAATCCTAAAATTTGTGTGAAACTGCAAAAGACACAGAATAGTCAAAGCAATCCTGAGAATAAAGGTTAAAACTGGGATCATCACATTACCTGATTTCAATATGTACTACAAAACTATAGTAATTAAAACAGCCATGGTACTGGCATAAAAATAGTCACCTAAAACAATGGGACAGAATAGAAAGTACAGAGCTAAATCCAAACATTTATGGTGAAATAATTGTCCACAAAGATGCCAAGAACACATGATGGGGAAAGGACAGTCTCTTCAATAAAAAGTAATCAGAAAACTGGATATCCAAATGTGGAAGGATGAAATTACATCCTCAACTCATACCATATAAAAAAATCAAATCAAAATACATTAAAGACTTAAACATAGACAGAATCTATGAAACTACTGAATAAAATAAAGAGAAAAGCTCCATGACATTGGTCTGGGCAATAATTTCTTTGGATATGATCCTAAAAGCACAGCCAATATGAACAACAAAAAAAGGAATTATATCAAACCAAGAATCCTCTTCACAGCAAAGGAAACAATCAAGCAAGTGAAGAGATAACTCATAGAATGGGAAAACTTGTTTGCAAACCATCTCTCTAATCAGGTGTTAATATCCAAAATACATAAGAAACTCAATAGTAAGAAGGCAAAGAATCTGAATAGATTTTTCTCAAAAGAAGACATAAAAGTGACCAAAAGCCATATGAAAAAATGTTCAACATGACTAATCATCAGGAAAATGCAATTTAAAACCACAATGAGATATCACTTCACAGCTGTTAGAATGGTTATTATTAAAAACACAAAAGATAAGCATCAGTAATGATGTGGAGAAAAGGAAACCCTAGTACACTGTTGGTGGGAATGTAAATTAGTACAGCCATTTTTGAAAACAGTATGAAGCTTCCTCAAAATATTAAAGATGGAACTGCTATATCGTCCAGTAATACCGTTACATGGCATATATCCAAAGGAGATGAAATGAGTAAATTAAAGAGATATCTTCATTCCCATGTTCATTACAGCATTATTCACAATAGCTGAGATATGAAATCAATCTAAGTGTTCACCAATGAATGGATAAAGGAAATGTAGTGTATACACAAAGGAATACTATTAGCCTCCTCAAAGAAAATCCTGTCATTTGTGGCAATGTGGATGAACCTGGAGGACATTGTGTTAAATAAGTCAGGCACAGTAAGGCAAATACTATATGGAAACCAGAAAAGTCTAATTCATAGAATCCTGTCATTTGTGGCAACGCGGATGAACCTGGAGGACATTGTATTAAATAAAATAAGTCAGGCCACAGTAAGACAAATATCATATGGAAACTAGAAAAGTCTAATTCGTAGAATCAGAGAAAAACGGTGGTCACCAGAACCTGGGACATGGGCGAACTGGGGAGATGTTGGTCAAAGGACATAAAACGTTAGCCGTACAGAAGAAATAAGATATCTATTATACGTTATGGTGACTATGGTTAATAACAATAGATTGTATACTTGAAAATTGCTGAGTGTAGAATTCAAGTGTTCTCACTACAAAAAAAATGACGTGTGAGGTAATACAGATGTTAAATACCTTGTTTTAGCCATTCTACAATGTATGAGTATATCAAGACATCATATGTTGTATGCCATAAATATGTACAATTTGTACTTGCCAAAAAATAAAATAATCTTAAATTACCAGTGTTGGTTTCTGTGGCTTGTAAACAGATGAATTGGGATATAGAAAGATCAAAATGTGAGAAAAGATAATCTATAGATCACTCGACAGTCTCAACTGCTTTGAAAACAGTCACAGGCCACTCAGCTTGCTCTGTCAAGATATTATCCTCCTGCAGCATAAAGCAGTGGATAGTTTCTGTCATCCACACACAATTCCTACCTTACATCATTCTGTTGTAAAAAAAAAAATGCTCATTATAAATAGTGTAAAAGAACAATATATTTTGTAGATGACATTTTCTCAGAAAAGGCCACAAGTACATAGGGATATGTAGCAGTTACAATTCCTCTTTTCTCCATCTTTTCACCAATTGGAAATGCATTAACCGAAATGCAGAGATAGTATGGAGAATAGGGCTTTGTTAATATAGATAAAAAAAATCAGACAGAACACGGGATTTAATAGATGGATAAGCCCTGCTTTCCTTATTCCTGTTCTTTAATTTTTCTATCCCTCTCCTCTTTGCCGATGAGAATCCTACCATTATCACACAGAACATGCTGTTGATTTTAAGTATCAATTTCAAGTAAAATACCTTAAATATTAAAGCGTGGACTTAAAAGATTAGCTTATGAACATAGCTGTTTATTGCAGTTTGGTAAAATGAAAATAAAGGAACAGAAGAGATATAAGAACAAAGAAAGTACAAAGGATGTAACAGTAGAAGAGATGCCAACTAAATTCTGAAGGCAGGAAAGATTGTAGATGAGCAATAACTGTTATTAAAATCAGAGAAAACCAAGAATTGCAGATTAATTTCCACTAAAAAACCTGGAGTAGGCTCCAAAGGAGAGGCACCAGATCATTGTGTGGGAGAGGGCATAGGCAGCAGTGAGAAGAGTGTTGGTTAGCGGTCTTTAAGGAGTAGTGAAACTCTGCAGACTCTTGTTGTTGGCTAAGTGTTTTTGTACACAGTAGATAGCTGACAATTTTTATTAATTGAAATTGCATGGCTTTTTGGTAAATTTTTGCTGACATTTGACAAATGAAGGCTGTTTTTAAAACCCAAGAGAAGATAAGTAACACTTGATTAAAGGTGCATTGGACTCTATGCACAGACGTATTACAGGAGGCGTCTATGATATAATGGTGGCGGACACCGGGAGAAAGAGAAAACATAACTGGTAAAGCTAAGTGACAGGTGCATGGGATTCATTTCACTATTTTCTTTATTTTTTCATATTAAAAAGAATAAAGTTTAAGTGCTTAAAGGAAAGCTCCAAAATTGGCAGTCTATTTATTGCTTTACCTCTTCTTCTCCGGAATTAATCTGAGTATTGACCTTAAATGAGCAACCCATTTAAGAGAACAGCTAGTTCATTCTGCCTGGTGCTATTGTTTCCCACAAATCAATATTTCTACGGCACTGTTTGAGGTTGTGCTGCACATGTTTTACAAGTGGTTTAACGTGGAGGCACTTGTGGCTACACCCGAGTGGAGGGTGGTTACTGAATCACTGAAAGAACAATTGAAATCAATGAGTCTGGGAACAGACAAGAGCAAAAGAGGGACAGCTTCCTGCAAGTGACAGGGTGGTCTTTATAGTCTGTATGAAGAAGACTGCAAATTATCTTTGGGATGTTGTGTATTTTCATTTCTGAATTGTGAACGGGATTTTACTTAAGAGATACAGTTGTTATCATCACAAGACTGGTTTGAGAGCTGAGATCTGGTCTTAACATATCATACTGTATTTAATAAGAATAAGCATTTCAGGATTAGGATATAAATCTTACTTGTTTAGAAAGTTCTAAAATAAGGAGAGCTTAGAAATGGGAATGAGAAAGACAGGTATCAAGTTAGAGACGAAAGATGGATGGGAGCGAGCTGGTGGGAAAGGGAGGGAAATGACATATTTTCCTTTCAAGTCTGTGCCTAGCTCTTATTTTGAGTATAGTAATTTGATTCATGCTTATACTCTGTGTCTGATTTATTACTGATTTCATCATGAGTGCCCAGCTCCACTGGCTCTTGCCCATTTGTCTCCAAGGTAGTGAAACCACCATCCACACAATGACTGTACCAGTTGACCCTGTTAGCACTTTTAACTTTCCACTTAAACATCTCTTTTTGCTAGTTATTTTTAGATTTATAGTTGTATGGGATGTGTACATTGTATAGCAATATGATACCTATGGAATGTTCTGCACTGTGTAAATCAATCACCATAATAGCATCTCTGGGTGAAACCAGGGGCAGAGAGGACAAGATGAAATGGGGACAGAGAATGGAATAGAGGATATGGGCAACAAAAAGCGACAGACAGGGGTGAAAATATGGCTGGAAAAAGTATTTAGCAATTGGGAACAAAGAGTGATCATGGAGGGGGTGAAAAATGACTTTTTAATGAGAGAGTAAACTAAACATGAAAATTTAAGCATGAATAAGGACAAAAGCATAATTAAGAGAGAAAGTTATTCTACAGACTGAGGAGCATTTGAGAACAAATTGTAAGTGGATTTTTATATAACTTACCTGGGATTTAATAAAATGAGAGAACAGGAAATCTCGATTATTCACAGTGTATTATCAATATATCTAAATAAAGGAAGTCTTTGATGATATTCTAAAGACAGGCACAAAAAATTATACATAAATTGTGGGCAGTAGAATGTCTTGGTCCCCAGGGACTGGTAAAAATTGGTTACAATTAAGAATGAAAAAACAGTAATCAAATGTTCTTGTGAAGAAATAAAAAAAAGAACAAAGTGTGAGGCTTGTATAAGGGTAAGAAAATACAAAAGTAGTCTTCAAATGAGAGACTTGGAGGAAAAATTACTCTTCTAAATTTTCTCTGTTAAACTGTTAAACACTGGACTACATTGTCTTCTTACTGTTTGTAAATTATAGGAAAACTTCTTTGGGTGCATGGTACCTATATATTGGTGTATTTGGTATTCTGCCTAAGCATGCCCTGTTTCTATTATGTCTCTTGAGTTAATAAAGAGAAAATAAATTGAACCACCACCAATACCTTGTAGAAGAGTATTACATGCAGGGATGCACTGCCAAGACCCTTTTGATGATTTATTTTACCTCTTCAGAATAACTTGATTTTAAAATACCAGTAATTAAAGGTTAGCTTTAATTATGGAATAATCTTCACTTTGTCATTTTCGTCTTAAGACATTCAACAATTGTGTTTTTTACTACCAAAGTTTCATACTTGGTTTTAAGCAGAATTACAGCAATTGTTTTAGAATTTTTAATTGGATGAATAATAATTGAGGTGAAGGCTCTTTAGCTAATTTCCCTAAAAGTTGACTTGTTACTAAATAAACATGAAAGAAACTTTCTGTTTCCGTTATATTATTATATTAATAATTATACCAGTTAAAGTTTAAACAGGCTTCAGGGACAAAATTCAATGTCTTAAGATGAAAATAAAATAGATTTACATTGTTCTCTGTCATTAACTTTATTTAAATTGTATACTTTACTAATTTTTAAATGAATTACTATGTTTTCAATTCACATTTGAAGAACTAAGTGAGAGGTAATATTTAAAGCTATGGACATATGACAGATATCTGAAACAAAATAGCCATGGATAATCTTCATTGAGCTGTGTTAAATAATGCACTGATAATCTATTGATCTAAGAATGATTAAATAGATTTTTGGTTATGTCTGTCTTTCTGGAACGTTTTCTACCTCCAACAACATAATCCCCTATAGAAAACAGACTAAATAAAACTGAAAGTATATTCCTAACGTTTGCAGATTATCTTTAACCAGAAAATATAACTTTAAATTAAAAATAAATTTTAGTTTAATTATTGCTGTACCTGAAACATAAATAATTGTTTTAACCAAAATTGTTCATGTACTTTGTCTTTTTGTAGTGAAGCCAAATTTTCCTGAAAAACCGTTGTAAAATGATTGTATTGGTTAAAGTACAAATTACAAAAATGAGGCTTGACTTTTTCAAACTTTAGTTGTATTAAACAACTTCCTGTAAGACAAGTTTCAGCAGATCAGCACAAAATTTTCTTAATTTCATTACAGTCTGTAAATTAAAATTAATGAGTCTGACACCTACAATTAACAATGAAAAATGCAGATTGTTATAATTACTTAAGCAATAACATTGCTTTACATAGAAGACTTAAGGTGCTCCACAAATTATTTACAAGTGTTACATAAAACACAAAAAATGACAATTTCAATTTATTTTGTCAATGCAAAAAACCAAAATCCTTACTAAAACGTTTCTCGTTTGGGAATCTCTCGCCATGCATAATTAAGCAAATTTGATTGCAATTAAGCCTGGCTTCTACAGTAGAGTTTTAATTAATGCAAATCTGGCATCTACATCTATAAGATTAATTTTAGTGAATTAAAAGAAAACAACAAAGCACATTTGAAAGTGCAGTTGTATTGTTGAAAGGACAGAATTTAAAAGCTGGTTATTTTTCAGCCTTCCATGTGTATAGCCTTTGACTCAGGCTTTAAAGAGTGGATATTTTATTTAGATTTGTTGTTTTATTTTTAAATGCATTATTAAACAAGATCATCAAAATTATACAAAGCCATTTCAGAGAGATATTATAAAAATTCACTATACCTTAGGAGTAAAGTACACACAAACACACTTATACACACAAACTTATACACACAAACACACACACACAAACTTATGCACACAAACACACTTATACACACAAGCTTATACACACATGAGCCTTTGCAGAAATAGATGCAAACTCATCCATAAATATATGAGTATGTAGATTTTATTTTGCATGTTTTAAAACATGTTTAATGTTTACATCTCAAATTTTATAATATCAATGGGGTACCATTGTTGAGGACGTATTCTCTCTAATAACTGCCTGAAGTAGAATACTAGCTAAAGTGTATTGTCATGCACATATTTGTTAATACTATTCAATGTCACTGTATTTAATTTTCCGTTGAAGTTTTCTCCATATTTGACAGAAATATAGATGTTCTTGAACACATTTTAAAATGATTAAGTATCCTAAACTAATACATGACATGGTTTGGAAAGAAACTTAAAGATTTTGATCTTCTGAAGTTCCTGCTTTTTATTTTAATAATCATTTGTCTGGAAAAATCATTTGCTATTAGAAAAGGAATTTCTTGATATCTAAAATTTCATGCTCTTTTTTCATATGAATACGTTGGTGAGGTGGCTATACACATGGGAATATTTCTACCTCCATTTTGGTCAAGGCCCTAATACCTCAGATGATAGAGAAATTAGAACAGCGCAGGACTTGTAAGGGAGCTGGCAGACACCAATTTCATGAGGCTCAGCCAAAGCTAACTTCAAAAATATGAAAGCGTCAAAGTGGGAGAGTAAAGAGGCTCCTACTTTATGTTAAAGTAGTGTGACGTTTTCAGTTTTCCCTCGCCCCCAAGGGAGGGCCTCTTCTCTCATCATAGCCTTGTGGAGGCAAGGTTTTGAGATTATTTGAGGACGTTGACAACGATCCTGAAATTGAGGGGCCGGTGTTGACCCATGTGAGTGCTCAAAGGGAATAGGTAGACTAGAGAGAGAAACTGGGCTATACTGAGAGATAGCTACATTTAGCATGTAACAGAAGACATTGTCCTGGCCAAGAGAGCTACCAGAAAGCCCCCTACACCTGAGAAACACACTAAGGTGTCAGTGAGGAAGAGTCAGCTTTTTCCACCTGCAGAGTCCGGAGAGTCTTGACTTTAAAAACTGTTCAACCTCAGAAGACTCTATCGCCATTTGCCGTGTTGTTAGTCAAGTAAAACCTGTTCCTACCTATTATCTGCTCTGCCTCCTACAGTAACGTAGAAATCCAGAAGCATCTCAGAGGGAAAAGAAGACGCAGGATGTAAATTAAATGTTAATAAACAGAAAAGAAGCCACTCACCCTCTTTATTTATTGCAGCAGTTCCAACCAGTGCACAAAGCTTTAACACTAAATGAGATTTGGACTCTTAACTATGACACAGACTGTACATTTTCACTACTGAGATGAGATGGGACCACTTTTTTTTTTTTTTTAAATTAAAAGTGACGTTAGTTACTTATTTTTTGAGAGGCACAGAAAAGTCATAGGATCAAAGAATAGAGACTATCTGGTAATGCTGAGAGGCTCTGAATAGGCACCCGAATTCTGTTAGCCAATTACATGGACGAGGTAACTTTGATAGGTCAAGGTCATGTCAATAACAAGTAAAATTGTAACCATTACTAGTTATTGAGCACTTACATGACACTGATTTCAGTCTACAATGATGTCAAAACTATATTGTCTTTTAAAATGGATTTCTGTGAATTTATTGCTAAAAGGACTTTAAATTTCATATACATGATATATTTATATATCATATAAAAATCATATTTATATCTTTAGTATGATTTATTTATTAAATACTTATATATTTAATATTACCAGTACCATGGCTAAACAGTGACTCTGTTCTCTCTCCAAAGGCAGACTGAATGGGCAGGCAGAGCCTGTGTCAGGCCCCAGCCTAGCAGGCCTGGGTGGCCAGTATCTGACCCCAAAGGTGAGGAGGGGCATGGTCCCAGGCCCATCAGGCTCCCTGATGGGACAGGGCACCTGGGGGCAGCTTAGATTTGGCTTCAGTTATGGTGAGGGACCTTGCCCTTCCCCTCCCAGCCCAGGGTCCGACCTGACCCTGTGGTCTCCCATGGCCACTCTTTGTCCCACATCCACCACATCATCTCTTTCCCCACTCCCACGGTTTAGCATGAGTCTTCTTTATTGTCCTGATTTGTCCTCTTTGTGAGTTTTTATTTGTGGGGAGGGGCAGCTGAGCCAAAGGGTCAGAATTCTGCCTTTTGCCTCTACCACATAGCATTCTGGTTTTTGTTTCTGTGTAGTTTTGGGTTTTTCTATGCTGGTTGTATTTATATTAAACCCCTGTTTAGTATAAAAGTTTATCATATATATAAGATTTTATCTATTTGATAAAATTTTATATATATATATGAGAGAAACACAACTTTAACTATATTACTCTCAATGGCAGCATCTTACACAGTTATAATACAATATCAAAGCTAGTAAGTTCATGTTACAATCCACAGACATTATGCAGAATTCACCAAAGTTATACTCTCTTTTAGGATTTCTTCTACCTTCTATGCTTTAGTGTACCACCCTCTCAATTAGGCCATTTTAATATGTAAGTATACCTCTATATTATGTATTATGTGAATAAGAGTATTGCAGCACATGAGCATTCACAGGGGTAGTCTACAGGGAGAGGAAACCTCATAATAAAGAATTACCATATTTCATCTAATCTGAAACACTCCCAATTGTAAGATGCATCATTATTTTATTTGACACTGAAAAATTATACCAAATAGTAACACTGTTGCCATTATAAGAGACACCTTGATTTCAGAGATTTTAAAAGGTAAAATTTCAAAAAGCACATTTTAAAATTGACAATATGCAATATAGTAAATACTATAATAGAGATATTAGTATAATATTATAGAACATCATTGAAGGAGCAATTTGTTTCCTCAGGAGGTTGATGGCTGGGAAAGGCAGAGAAAAATGTGGCACAAGAGAAAAAATTTAAAAGACAGTAGGAGCTTGCTAGATAGATAAATGTAAGAAAGGCACTCTAGGATAGAGAACAGATCATAAAGAGTGAGCCATGAAAATGCGCAGGGCATTGCTCTTGAATATGCAGTGGCTAATGCAGAATGTTACTACGGTGGTTAATGTATGGAGGCACCAGCAGGAAGCTGGGAAGAGGCTGGAGAGGAGGCTGGAATCTGTTGGTGGAAAGCCATACATGCTACTCTAGCAAGGGTGGACCTCAATGCATATTCATTGTGGGAGTATTTAAGCAGGAAAGTGGCATAATCTGTTTTGGAAAGTAAAATCTTGCAACAATGTAAGAATGAATTGTAGGGGAAAGACTGGTAGAAAGAGTGGTTGGTGTCAGGTATGTAAAATTCATCACCAATAGAAATCTAGATTTGACATTATGGTTTTTTTTTTTTTTAAGAAGAAAAGGCATTTAAATAAAATACTTAAAATATCTTTTAAATGAATATATTACAACCTTATAATGTTATAAATCATTCTATTATAAAAACACATGCACACATATGTTTATTATAGCACTGTTCACAATAGCAAAGACTTGAACCAACCCAAATGCCCATCAATGATAGAGTGGATAAAGAAAATGTGGCACATATATACCATGGAATACTATGCAGCCATAACAAAGGATGAGTTTATATACTTTGCAGGGACATAGATGAAACTGGAAACCATCATTCTCAGCAAACTGATGCAAGAACAGAAAACCGAACACCGCACGTTCTCACTTATAAGTGGGTATTAAAAAATGAGAGCACATGGACACAGGGAGGGGAATATCACACACTGGGGCCTGGGAGGTGGGGGGGCAAGGGGAGGAATTGCAGGGGGTGGGGGGATTGGGGAGGGATAGCATTAGGAGAAATACCTAATGTAGATGATGGGGCGATGGATGCAGCAAACCACCACCAAGGCACGTGTACACCTATGTGACAAACCTGCACGATCTGCACACGTACCCCAGAACTTAAAGTATAGTAAATAAATTTTTTAAAAAATATATGTATTATAGCTTCAAGAAAAAAAAGAAAAGATCAAATTTACTGAACTAGACTGTTTTATAGAGCAGCAAAAAAAAGCAATTGATTCTGAAATGGCACATTGCCTTCCTTTACATTACTCACATAGGTTTTCAATGAGTTCCAGACATTCTTGCTTTTTCTTTATGATGCAGTTTATTTATCACCAATGAGTTTACTGTATAATATGGCTAAAATATTGAATATTGTTTAATTATTATGAACCTCTCACATAGGATTAATATCTCTAATATCAGGAATGAAAAATTTAATAAAGTCATTCTTAAGCATTTAGGAATCACAGACGCCTTAAAATCTGATAAAAGCTGTGGGTCCTTTCCCATATGAACCTTTATCTACCTCTGAGGCCTCTCCTTTTGACTCAGGACAGATGCAACTTGCTTGTCTGATGCCAAATGCAACTCACTGTATGATGGGTGTGGATTCTGGGCCAAACTACAGTAAATGGGTAGATTAGCTTACACTCCTATTTAGCCCTAACTTTAGACCGGAAGAGTCTCATAATTCTTGAGTAGGTTTTCTTCCTTATGCTGGGCTACCTCCAATGATTCCAAAGCCAATTCTCTCAACTTTTAAATCTTTACACAACTGTGGCATGAATATAATCATATTTACACTGTGATTGTGATGCCTTTGTCAGCTTTTGATTAAGTTTTTTATCAGCATCCATTTTTGACAGTAGCCCCCTCTTCATGGTGTCTTCTCAGATAGTTTTTCTTTATTATTTTGATGCTTTTGGTTTTCTAGGCTGACCACAGTATTTCTTTCTTAGGTCTGTATGAGTTTTGGGTTAGGTGTCAAATAATTCATAAGCTGATGAATTTATATAGGTGAAAACTGTTTCCACAATCAACCTACTACATTACAAATGTATATACTTATAAGAATAAATATTAAAAGGATAAACAACAACCAAAAAATCATCTCTTAACTGAACCCTCCCCCTCATTAGTCACAATTAGAGATGTCTTCCTTTCAGGTGCTACAGCATATTATTTATTCATCTATCTACTATGTATTCCACACTATCTCATTTTACAGTGTTCTTTGTCTTTTACATTCCCTTTAGCCTGCAAACCTCTTGGTCTGAAAGACTACTGATCACTGCACCTCCAGGGAAGAGAATGTAGGAGCATGGAACAGGGGACTTCGACTGCAGGTGAGGACATCAGGTATGAAGTTACTGCAGTTTACACAGGAGAAAAAGTTCATTTGGCGTAGGTGGTAGCAAAGAAGCAGATGCATAGAGTTGCTTAGGAACTAAAATTCAGAATTCCTGAATATTAATGGTCTGTAATATGAGGAATAGGCGGGGACCAATGAGGATTAGTCCTGATCGCTGGTAAGGGCATCTGGATGGAAAGCTGTCATTTGCTCACCTGGGGGACATTGGAAAAGGAGAAGTTCTAGGGGAGAAAGTTGATGTAGGCATGTTATAGTTAACATCACTTTGAGATGAGGACTGGCTGAATCATTTATAGGGTATTGTTTGAATTTCAAGATGAAGCCAGCCTGAGTCCCTTGTGATGGTTGCATGCCCATGAAGCCAGTCCTGGTTGAGATCTTCAGCAAAGATGTCTTAAACAGGCAGATGTATATATGAGCTTGAGTTTAGATCACTGCGCTGGGCTGAAGAAACCCATTAGTCAAATTAGTACAGAAAGCAGGTAAAAGATAAGTAATGGTTATAATCCTCTGGCACCCTTGGGAAGTCTTTCTTTCTAATTCTCAGGTCTTCTTTCTATCCGTTTACATATCTCTGGAAGTCTCAAGCTGCTTCCAAAATTGTTGGCTCCTTACCTTATTCCAAGAATCTTAAGACCTTCTCAATGTGACATTGTATTAAAATTTCTCTTTTGGATCCATTAACTAAGTAACAATTTTTAAAAAGTAATGATTAAATACATCTGAAGAGAAAATATAGAGTGAGAAGAGCGAACTCTTGAAATGAAGGCGAAGCCACCAAAAAAAAAGCTGCCCCCCCGCCCTGCCAAAAAAAAAATAGCCAGAGATGTGAAGGGACTACTTGCCTTTCCCCTTTTGTAGTATTCATGTTATAATTGCCCTGCACTTGCTCTGAAGGCAATTCTGTGCACACAGCTTTCTTTTATCTCTTACACGGACACTTGTGGAAAGGTGTTCATATATTACTAGGTTAAATTTAGCCCGAAGGAAATAGAAAATTAGCCATCCTATTGATTATGGAGATTAAAAAATTAAAAAGCCTCTCTTCTGATTACCACAGATACATTCAGGAAATTCATGGAAATGTGTAGAAATCCATTGACAATACCACACATTGCTCTGGGTTGAGCGTGGTGTGCTGTGTCCTTAATGTAAGTGGAAAACAACAGAAGCACATCGGAAGGAGTGTGAGGTGTTGGTGTGGCATAACACCAAGGTGATGCTGGAGCTGGGGAAAGACAGGTCCAGTGGGGTAGTCCAGACCCTGAGCAGCTTTCCTCTCCCATTGCCTTCTAAACATCTTTCTGTGGGAAAGAGACTGTATTTAGGAAGGCAGCTCTTGGAAAGGAGTGTGTGGATACAGAGAGGTTCACTGAGGTTTGAGATTCAGATTCACCCAGTGGTAGTGAAGAACAGTCTATGTTGCTGTACCTACTCCCTTTCCTGACCAGGACAGGCACAGACCCTTCTCTAGGTTTTCAATAGGTGATATACTCAGATGACTTTCCCAAGCAAAATAGACAGTGGATAGTTACAAGCATTGTATCAGAAAGAAAGACAGCAAATTAAACAATGAAACAAGTTGAATTAGAATAAAAGGACAAGACAGAGCAAGATTTTAAGACAAGTCTAGTAAATATTCCTCCAAACAGAGCAGTATTAGAAATATGAAACAGGAAGAAGCAGCTATAGAGAAAAACCAATTGGAGATATTGGATATATGAATATTTTAGTTGAAATAAACAATTCAGCAGAGGTATTAAATAGCAGTGTGGCACAGCTGAAGAACAAACTGGGCTGGGTGCAGTGGCTCATGCCTGTTCCTGTTATCCCAGCACTTTGGGAGGTCATGGTGAATGGGTTGCTTGAGCCCAGGAGTTCAAGACCAGCCTGGACAACATAGTGAGACTTTGTCTCTACAGCAAATACAGAAATGAGCTGGATGTGGTGGTGCATGCCTGTGGTCCCAGCTACTCAGGAGGCTGAGGTGGGAGGGTCGCTTGAACCCAGGTTGAGTCTGCAGTGAGCCATGATCATGCCACTGCACTCTAGCCTGGGTGACAGAACAAGATCCTGTCTAGAACAGCAAACAATAACAACAACAAAAAACTAAAGAGTTAGAAAATCAGATTGAAGAACGCTTAAATAAGGCACGGAGATGAAACAAAGAGATGGAAATATAAAAGAACAAATGAGACTTGAAGGAAACAAGAAAAGTAAAAACCTGTATAAAAAACCTGAAAGAGAAAATAACATAAAATAGTAACAACATAGTCTTAAAGTGGAGTGATAGATGACAAAATAATGGGAAACAAAAACTTCAGTTCAATTTTTAATATGCCTCTCTTAGAGATTGACAGATCAAGCAAACAAATATCACCAAAGACTTGAATAATATAATTTAGAATCTCAAAAAATGTGTAAGTATTGTATGTGTTATACAAACAGACACACATGCACATACAGTCAGCTTTTGCTTTGTATGGTAGTGTGGGATTAGAAAAATGAAACTATATAAAGTACTTTTAATAATCAGTGAGACAAATTAAGATTGTTCTGTAACCTTTAAAAATTGTTCTCAAAACATTGTAAACAGCGTCAGAAATGTATGTGAAAATTTAAGTAACATTAATATTTACTTAGCATGCTAATTTAAAACATTAGAAAATTGAGAATTAAAACTTTTTTTCAAAAAAAGAACTTACCAAGAATACTTTTGGCGGGTTTGTCTGCTCATTGTATACTACACACACACACACGCACACACACACGCACACGCACATCATTCATAGATACGCATATAAATGAATAAATAAAGATGATATATTTTATAAATATCAAAGCAAGCATCTCTTTCTATGCCTTAGGGAATTGTTACACTCTTTTCTAAGTTTAAATCAGCTTTCAACAGTTAATCTTTGGCACTTTCAGTGTTGTGAAATAATGTTGGAGAATTCTTTCAATGTAAAGTTTTTGTTGGCATCACTTCCCCTGGGATATCTCCATCCTTTTTGTCACGAATGCTTTTCTCCTTTATGCCTATAGGCTCGCCTTCACTAAGTTCCTGTGGCAGGATATCTACTCACTGGAAGGGTGGCAGTATCAACGTTCTCACGGTAAGTTATTTCTTCTGTAATTCCATTTATGTTCAATTTGAATTTTTCTTGTCGCATGACCGTTTTCCATTTCTTTGCCGCACTGTTATCTTTGCTGTCCAATCCCTCTTTTGATTGCCCATTTTTGCACATTATAACCTGGGTTTATCATTGGGAAACACGAAGACATCAAAACTGCGTCCTTTGTGTCTGTGTGTGAACTAAGTAATAGGTGTATGGTGGCTAATCACAGACCAACCTTAAAAGAAGCGATGCGATTGGTCAGTGACCTACATAGCTGTTATTTACTCAGTGATCTATGGACTGAAAAGATGGCAGTGAAGTTTTGTGCTTAGTGGAATTACTTATACTTAATATATCATGGTAATGGACATTGCACCTGTGTTGTGGGGAGATGTGTTCTTTAACTATACCACATTAATGGAATATCATGCATATCAGAACCAGGTAAGGTGGGACTTCTTCTCTGTTGCACGATCACATTTTAGAATATACAAAAATAAACTCCGGATAAATTAACGTAAAAAATAAACTCTAAAACTTGAGAACTCTAGAACTCTTTAAACATAACAACTCTATCCAAAGCACTACACTAAAAGACGATCAAACTCTAACATGGCTTCAAGTGGTATAAGACTGTGTCTCTAGGATGATTCCAGCCCCTTCTTAGAGTGCCTTCCTGAGAAAGTGCAATGTCACTGAGCATTTAGTTCGTTACAGCCAAAACCTAGTGACAGGCAGATAGGCTCCTGGGATACTTAATTTTACGTGTGAACTTAATTGGGCCATGGAGTACCCAGATATTTGATTGAACATGATTGTGAGCATATCTGTGAGAGTGTTTTTCAGAATGATTGTGAGCATTATCTGTGGGGATGTTTTTTAGAGAACATTAACATTTGAATCAGTTGTTGAAGTAAAGCAGATTGCCTTCTTAAATGTGGGTGGTCGTTGTTCAATCAGCTGAAGACCCGAATGAAACAAAAAGGCTGACCCTCCAGCATATATGAGGAAACTTCTGCCTGACTACTTGATCTGAAACATTATTTTTTTTACCTGGCTTATCCTAATGGTTCTGCTTTCCTGGAGAACAAAAATAGCCCTGAACCCACTTTACCTAAAGCAGTTACTTTAAAAGGCTTATAATTATGTTCTTTTTATGCTGTTTGAGATGTAAAATTATCAATGCAAACTGATTTCTCATGGACCTGAGAATCATCTCTCTTAAAAAGGTAAGCAATTAAGGAGACAATTCTAGCTCTGTCTCTCAATCCTGTGGGAGGATAAGGGCCTAACTTTCATGGGTACTGCTATACTTTGAATGTTTTTATCTCCTCCAGAATTCATGTGCTGGAAACTTAATGCCTGTGTTAGTCCATTTTGAGTTGCTATAAAGGAATACCTGAGACTGGGTAATTTATAAAGAAAAGAGGTTTGTTTGGCTTATGGTTCTGCCATCTGTACAAGCACGGCACAGGCATCTGCTTGGCTTCCAGTGAGATCTCAGAAAGGTTTAACTCATGGCAGAAGGCAAAGGCGGAACAGACATGTCACATGGTGAGAGAGGCAGTGGAAGAAAGATGCTAGACTCTTCTAAACAACCAGCTCTTGCTTGAAATCATAGAACAATAACTCCCTCATTACCATGAGGATGGCAACAAAACATTCATGATGGATCCTTCCCCATGATCCACACATCTCCCTTCAGCATTGGGAATTACATTTCAACATGAGATTTGGAGAGGACAAACATTCAAACCGTATCAATCCCCAGTGCAACAGCATTGCGAGGTGGGGCCTTTTGGCCAGTGTTCGGTTCATGGGGCTCCACCCTTATGGAAGGACTAATGACTTTATAAAAGGGCTCGTGGGAATGGGTTTGCTTTCTTTTTCTCTTCTTCCTGTGAGGACACAGAATTCCTCTCTTAACCTTCTTTCTGCCTTCTGCCATGTGAGGACATAGTAACAAGGCCCACACCAGATGCTGGTGCCTTGATTTTGGGCTTCCCAGTCTCTAGAACTATGAGAGTATAAATTTCTATTATTTATAAATTGCCCAGTCTCAGGTATTCTGTTATAGTAGCACAAAATAGGCTAAGCCAGATGCCTTGCTCCAAGGTGCGCCACTGCGTCCTATCATAAATATGGGAGAAGTGTGTTTTTCCTCCTGAGAAGCACAAGCTAACAAATCCAGGTGTTCTATTCCCACGGACTAACTCTCCTGCACACCCCTCAGTGCCTTTCCCTTAGTACACCCAAGCCCTTCAAAAATCTTCAGCCTGCTGGTTTGACAAAGTTGAGTTCCGTTCACACTGGATCCTCTTCCCTACTGCAATAGTATCACTGACTCCAATCTGTCCTTGCTCCTATAACTAGTGCCTGTCTTTGCTCGTTTTGAAAAGCTATTGAATGAAAATGTAAAATATTTTTGTGACTTTGGCTGGAGATACAGAGAGTGCTGCTTATATAATAACTCCAAAACATAAACCATAAAGAAAAATAATAGATGATTGGGCTAGATAAAAATAAGATCTTCTGCTCAATGATAACAACATGGTCAACATGTAGATAAGAGACCATAAAAAAGCTATTTGCAAAATTTAAATCTATTTTGAAATAAATATTTCAAATATACAAGCAAAGCCTGTAAATCCTCCATATATATATATATATGGATGCATGGAACACTGCAGCAGTTGAAAACTATGAACTGGATGTATACACAGAAACAAGTAGATTTTGTAAGTATTATGTTGAATAAAATATGTGGGTGATTAAGATCTGTAATATAGTATTATCTATGTAAACTAAAAACCATACAGGCATAAAAACTTAACATATATCTTTTCAAACCTACATTTATATATATAAATATACATATATGTACATATATATACATATATAAACCTACATTGTGTGTGTGTGTGCGTGTGTCTGTGTGCGTGTGTCTCGTGTGTGTGTGTGTGTGTGTGTGTGTGTGTGTGTGTGAGAGAGTGTGTGCTGGATAGCCAGGGAAGGAAGGAGAGTAGAGTTGAAGAACAAAGGGGAAAATAAAAATTAAATGAGACAAGAGAGGGACCTGCTAAGGTCTTAGTGGGCCATGATCTGAGGAGAGTGATTAATTCAACTCTGAACCCAAGATATAATTAAAGAAAGAAAAAACAAAGGGGAGTCTGAGTCTAAGTCTCTATGACTGACTTAAAAAACTGGTTTTATAGCTCTGTATTTTGTAGATTTGAGAATATTTTAGCTGGAAAGCTAGTAATTTCATGCTCCTAAAACATCTACTTATTTTCACAAAACTGAAAAGGAGCCCTGGAATAATAATAGATAATATTTATTATTTATGATAGGACAGACACTGCTCTCGTCAACTCATATGCATCATTACATTTTATTTTCAAATTGGCTTTGTAAGGTAAATTCTATTATTCTCTTTCTTATGGATGAGGATGCGTAGGCACAGAGAAGTTAAGTAGCCTGTCCAACTTTAGTTATTAAAAGATGGAGACAATAAGTAGAAACTAGTAGAATCAGTGACTCTCTGAATTTAAAGGTGGTGCAATTAACCGATACGCAAGATTGTCACCTGGCACTCACATCTGTTACAGATTCTTTCCTGAATAACAGCATGAAGCCTAAGTGGACTGTATTTCAATTCATTCCGTAGGTATTTTCTTCAAATAGGTAGAGTGTAATGCATTCTATCTTTTCGGAGTGAACTTTTTTCTGACTTTCAGATCAGTTTCCCATTAGCTTATTAAGTTTTATTCAACAGAAATTCTTCTCAACAAAGTGTAGAATTTTGTTTCTTTTGTTGCTTAAGCAACAGGAAGTTTTTAGGCATAATTAATTATTCTACTTATGATTACTTTTACTACTTTTTCTCTGCTTCATTTCTTTGAGAAAACATTTAATCTCAAATTTAAGCTGTTTTCAGCATTCATCCATCTGTCATTATTTGAAAACATTGATGAATATTTATTTCCCATGTGAAGAGATAAGGCTGATTTCTCATGGAATGATGAGATATTGAGAAACTGAAACTATGGGGTGATTTTTTAGACCACACGCAACAAAACATCAAATTATCTTTTAGAAGAATCCCTTCCTCCCCTGAAAATTTCAAAGAAAAGTAAAATTAGGTCAGTTCTTAAAGGTTAGTACCTAATAGAAAGAAACAAGAAAAAGCTAAGAAAACAAACACCATGAACCAAGAGAGCAATAGGATAATAATCATAGCAATAGCAATAATGATGCCAATGACAGTGGCTAGCCCCTATGTGGCACTGTGTTAAGAAGAGTCTTACTTAAATGACTTCATTTAGTGTTCAGTACAACCTTATGATTCAGCCAAGGAGGTGAAATTTTTGAGCCAGGCACAAACTTGGACTTCATTTCTTAGTGGGTGATATGGTTTGTTTCTGGGTCCCCACCCAAATCTCATGTTGAACTGTAATCCCTATGTGTTAAAAGAGGGGCCTGGTTGGAGGTGATTGAATCATGGAGGTAGACTTCCCCTTGCTGTTCTTATGACAGAGTTCTCATGAGATCTGGTTGTTTGAAAATGCGTAGCACTTCCCCTCTGTACTCTCCCCTCTTTCTCCTGCTCCGCCATGAAGCCATGCTTCCTTCCCCTTTGCCTTCTACCATGATTGTAAGTTTGCTGAGTCCTCCCAGCCATGCTTCCTATATAGCATGTGAAACTCTGAGCCAATTAAACCTCTTTTTTTTTTTTTTTTTCATAAATTACCCAGTCTCAGGTAGTTCTTTCTAGCAGTGTGAGAATAGACTAATACAGCGGGAAAGGCAAACATGTAATTATCTTAATTAATTGAAGTCTGCGTAGCTTAGTATTCAGGCAAAAAACAGGATATCAGAGGAACTGATGCAGGAGCCACTGAAAGGATAAATCCTCAACAAGATCCTACTAAGCTGCAGACCGAAGTCCTTTGCCTTATTGGTACAAAGGTCTTTGTTCTTCTTTGCTTTCTTCATCTCTAGCCCTCATCTAAACTGCAATTTCCTAGAATTTGGTGTCTGATTGAAAGATTATAGAGCTTGTAACACAGAGTTATTCCAAAAGAATTGTTTTGTTATGTGAGTTGTATTTTAAAAGGTATTGATAAGATTTATGTTTGAGAAAGACATGAAAAGCAAAGTGATCTTAGCTTTCCTCTGAGTGTCACTGTGGACAGAAAGATAAAACTTCATTTGGAGTGGGAGATGAAATCTATTCTGTACACCCTGAGAAGAAAGATGTAAATTACTGTCTTGGGCATTTAGAGAAAGTGAAGCAATAGCTGTTACTCTAAGAGATATGGATTTGTACCTGTCTGCCTAGAAGTGACACCGTGATTTGAAAACAAGAACACATGAAAATATTACCAATTCTTAATGTCAAAAGTGGTCCAGAAGGCAAGATGTGTGAATTGAGAATGTGGGACATTTGAGGCCTTTAGGGAAAGGGTAAATTGCTTTTGATGCAGCCTGTTTCTATCTCTAGGGAAATCCTACCACATATTTGATTTTCAGCTGCAATGTGTTACCATATATTTATGCCTTTGAATATGTATTTATTACAGTTTTATACAGCCCATTTTCATGACGTGAATTGTTTGTCTCTCTTAAGGGATAACTATAGTTTTTTCCCAAGATCATATCAAATGAGAAAAATATGGAAAACAACTACATTTGAAGCAGAGGCAATCCTGTTCTCCTGCAAATCAAACCCAAACAATTAAACACAACTGGAAAAAAAAAAGAAGAAATTTGTACCTCTGTTCTTTACAATTTTTTTTGTAAAAAAATTGTAAAGAACAGAGGTACAAATTTCTTCTTTTTTTTTTCCGTCCTTAAGCCAAAAAGCCTGAAACCATGGTACAAAGTGAGAACCCATCTTTCTGTTTTCCCATTCAAATGTTGCCTTTTCCTAAACCACGCATGGCTCTGCCTACCCACACCTGTGTCTATAAAAATCCAAGACTCAGCTGGTAAACAGGACTACAGCTGGACATTGGAGAGAAGTGTCTTGAATTCAGAGGGACAGCTTAATGGTATAACTTTAGAGAATAATCCAGCTAGAGATGGCTGGACTTCAGGGGAAGATTACCTACGCACCCCATCCCTTTTTCAGCTCCCCTTCCTGCCGAGAGCCACTTTCGTCACAATAAAATGACCCACATTTATTCATGCGACCTCATTTTTCCTGGATGCCGGACAAGAGCTCAGGAGCCATGAGTGCGGATACAGAAGGCTGTCGCACTGGTGGACAGCCACCTTGTCCTTTCCGGTGGAGGGCAGCTGCTTCATGCTAAAGGGCAGAGGGCCTCTGAGCTGTTAACACTCAAGCATCCATGGATGGCAGAACGAAAAGATCACTATAACATGCCCTAAGGTGCTTTGAGGGTCACAGGCACCCCCACCTAGAC
Source organism: Sapajus apella (assembly GCF_009761245.1). Classification (NCBI taxonomy): domain Eukaryota; kingdom Metazoa; phylum Chordata; class Mammalia; order Primates; family Cebidae; genus Sapajus; species Sapajus apella. The sequence continues at coordinate 19,076,394 of NW_022436949.1, read as the reverse complement.
ACTGCTGCATGGTCTACATGGAGTTTGCTTCCGCCAGTGCTCAAAAGCACTCGCTCTGGCTCCTGCACCCACTCACCTGTGTCCTCCCTCCTATGAGGGGTGGAATGCAGTGGGTCTGAGCTAGTGAAGTTTGATCTCGCCAGCATGGAAGTGGCTGGCCAGTTCCAGTGCTCAGGCACTCCAGTTCTTGCCTTGTTTACTCCTGCACTCCCTCCCTTGAGGAGTTGAGAGTGGTGGACTGAGTAAACCAGGCACCCCTGTCACAAGTCCTGTGAAGGAGGGAAATATCCTGCTTCAATAGCATTAATAAAGTTTACATTACCGGTGTCTTCTTCTGTCTCCTAAAGAGTATGGAGCAGTCACCAAGCACCCTCATCATCTCTGCTTTCACCTCTGCAGTGGCAAGTCAGAAATAAGAGAGGATTTTTTGAGCCATCTTGGAGGAAAAGTAAGCTCAAACTTTGGAGTAGTTATTGTATCCTGCCCTGAGCTTACCATGTTCTCAGATGGGTGATGAGGTCCAGCCCCACAGATCCAATAGTGATGCCTACAGTAATGAGAAAAAGAAGTAATTAGAGTTTATGTACTGTCTCAATCTACCTCTTCATTTTTATGGATGCCTTTTCTAACGATCACCATTAGCAATTTAGCATGATTCCCTGGCCCCTGTTCTTCTTTTATTTTTTATTTATGTTAAAAAATTATTCTAATTCTTTTTTTTTTAGAGATAGAGTCTTGCTATGTTGTTCAGGCTGGTCTCAAACTCCTGGCTTCAAGCAATCCTCCTGCCTCTGACTCCAAAAGTACTGGGATTATAGGCAGATACCACTACATCCAGTCTTCTCAGCCCCTATTCTTTAGCCTAAAGTGGCCAAAGCCAAGTTTAAGTCAGCCATTCTAAAGGCAAAGATTACAGACACTTGTGTTCATACATCTCAGAGTAAGCAGGTGCTACATTGAACAGGGCTTCCAATATTTACTTCCAGAGACAGCAAGAGAGAGAGGTTCATTTCATTCCTCATAATTTGTACCAATGATTTGTTCAGTTGCTTTAATCCTTGATGTCTTTCAGCTTTTATCCTGCAATCTAGTAGGCTTAGAAACCAGCAGGGCCATTTAGGACCCACACAAGTAGCAGTGTAAGCACAGGGAACAGAAAAGCACAGAGGGAGAGCCTACACTTGGCGGGACCCATGTTTCAGAGCCTTAGAACACATCAACATGGAAACCTATAGTGCCACTGAGCCATGGAATGCTCGGCCAATCCAGTGCTGGTTAATGGTACTAGTCTTTGCTAATCACCGCTTTTTCATGAGCTTCAAGCAAGATAGCTTCCCTTAGCATCAGCAAGATCTGGGTGCCAGGCATTTCCTCTTAATACTTCGGCTCTGGTGTGGACCCCTGGGCTTGGCACTAGCACCTTGGTGGGCTATCTACCACTGAGGAAAGGCAGTGAGTCAGGATTTGCTGGTCCAGGTGATTTTCTCTCAGGACCTCCTGGCTTGGCCTGTGCCACATGGACAGATATAGGGCTGGCTTTTCTTTTAGCCAATAATTTAGGGCGTTGCTTTTTCTTCTGACTCATACTCAGCATACATTTCTGTTCTTCTGCTATTATCTGCTTCATTTTCCACACTAAGCAGAACCCAGGCTGCCCTTCTCACACCAAAGGCTCTCTAATTAGATTTAAAGTTGTTATTATTAGCTCACTAATATAACCATAAACCATGGGTCTTTCAAGCCATACAGGAGGCCTGGATTTCAGCATGGATTTTCATTCAGGTCCCAGTTATTATACCCATGCCTAAGATGAGAAACCAAACCCGGGCTGGACGTGGGCCCCTGCCCTCTTCTGGAGCCCTCTGACTCCTGGTTAGCTTGGAAAATGTAGAGACTTAAAGGTGTCCAGGCTCCAGGGCTCTTAGTGTGCCACAATGCCACTGCTTCTCTGATGGTATATTCAGCTTCTCGTGTGGAATTGTCACCTCCTGGCTTACCCTCTCCAGCGCTGTCTCCCTCTTAATGTTTCTGAACTTTCCCATTTCTGCCAATTTACACTTTCAAGTTCACACATACTTTTGCAGTGTATTTGATGCTAGCCTGAGAAGATCTGGTGGTGCTAATGGGCATTCCACCTGGAGAGAATATACTCAAGATGTCCCCATTAGTCACAAGAGTGGCCCTATAGACAAGGGCCACATCTCATGTTGAGGAATGTTCCAATAGGGGATGAGCACTACAAGAGGATTGCAGGTACAAGCTGTCATGAACTGTGAAGCATCTGAGATGTTACCTTATTTGCAAGCTAACAAATTGGCCTGTCACAGTTTCATAGATGATGGTAGGAAACACAAAACTCATTGCTCAGAGACAAAGGACCCCATTATTTAAAGCAAGTAAAATAAACATTTTTTTGCTCTGGGGTACCTGAGCTCCAGTTCCCAGATGCTGACATGAAGAGGGGGACCAGATGTCACATTGCAGAGGTACATATAATGGATTGCGTTACAGAAGAGAAAGCATGAGCTTAGGATACCCAATTCTTTAATAATGGGAAGTAAATGTGCCTACAGTTTGCTCAAGAGGGAAACACAATCTCTACCCTCTAAGGTGACAAAGCTGCCCTTGGCTCTGGAGAGAGATACTATCTCTGTCATCTTAGGATGGTCACCATATAAACATCCTTTAAAGGATGGAATAAAGGTATTGTCCTTGTTCATAAAATGTGCATAAATGTGTGAGATCCTTAGAAAATTGTCTATCAACAAAATCTACAAATGAGTTTAAAAAATGGAACAAAGAAAACCCATTCCAGAGAGAAACTTCAGAAGAAGAAAACACCAAATTTCTAAAGAATAAAAGAAGTCAGAGGTACTTCAAACATGGTAAATGTGAGAGGGTAAATAAAAAACAATAAATATGTAATATTTATGAGAGTTGCTTCTAAAATATGCAGAATACTTGAAAGGGAATAAAAGGGTACGTTGGGCAAACAAAATGAAGAAAATAGGTACAATGAAAATTATATTTTATGTTGATGACAGTTAAAAATCTTCCAACAATATATAAGTAGCCATAAATATTTATTAACTTAATTACATAACTTTGAAATATTAAAGTAAAAACTGCTTGAAACCCAAGAAGAATTTCACAAATTAAAAGTAATTGTGAAAGATTTTACTCCACATATTTTACAGATCAAAAAAACAAAAAAGGAAATGATGGAAAATATAAAAAGCTTAATTAATTTGCATATAGAAGTATGTTTGTAAAAAATGAATAATACACATTTATTCAAACATGATGAGGCAGTTACAAAAACTCTCCACAAATACTACATCACAAGGCAATATAAATCTTGCAGTTGTGAATAGTAAAATTCACATTCTGTGTGTGACCACAAAGTAATGAAAGTATACATTAATGATAAAGTGATAACAATCCCCCATCCTATCACTTGAAAATGTAAATGCAATCTTCCAAAAAATTTTGAGGTGAAGAAGAAATCAAAATATGTATTCTAAAAATGAATAACCCTTATCAAAACTCATGGGATGCAGCCAAAATAGTATTCAAGGGAAAATTTGTAATCTTAGAATACATTCCTTAGATTAAAATCAACTGATAATATGTGACTAGACTTTCAGTTCAAGAAATTAAAATAAAAATAAAAGTAGAAGGAAACATATAGGTAAAAGAATTTTGTGAGATTAAAAAATAAACATAAAGTTGAAGAATAAAACCAAAAAGTTGTTCTTTAAACAGACAAATAAATTAGATTAACATTAGCAAAACTTTCTGGAAAAAAAATTCTAAAAACAAAAAGAATATTATAAATGAGAAAGACATAATCATACTCCTTACAACCACATTCCAATAGATTTGACAATGGAAATGAAAGATTTCCTGGTTTATAGAAGGAGAAGAGTAAATATTAAAACCTCACATAGGCCAATAATCATAAGGGAAATTGAAAAGGAGGTAACCTTTAACAAAGTTACAACGCCTAGATAATCCTATAGACAAGTTGTGGCAAATCTGCTTCCATTATTCCAACTCCTCAAAAATAGAGAAGAATTGGCAGCTTTCCAGAGCCAATGCATAACCCTGACATCAAAGCCAGACATAATTTTAGGAAAAAAAAAAGGGAAATCAAATAGCAACCTAAAGTATAAAGATTCATTTACAATTTCTAAAAAAAATTAACAAATAGAAGCCATCCACATGTTAAAAGACTAATGTATTATCAACGGTAGAGATTATTTTGGCAATTAATATATTTAATACATTTCAACATTAACATGTTTGCTAATATAGATAATTACAGTAACGTTTGAAGGGATAAGAAAAATAGGAGCATCCCGATAGTCACCAAAACAATTTGTTAGTCAATTTAATTAAATCAATATGAAAAAAGAAAAGCAATTTTTTCCAGAAATAAAAGGAAATCTTCTAACCTGATAGATGTTTGTTTGATACACAGAGCAAATATCTTAATAGTGAAATAATAAAAATATTCCCATAAATACGACAAGGATACCATTGCTATTTAATACTGCACTATTTACTATTGTAGTCATTTTAGCTCGTGCAAGAAAATAAAGTAACATATAATATTAGGAAAAAAAATGTCACTGTTGGAAGATATTAAAACTGGCTATGCAGAAAATTCAGAGATCAACTGAAAAACTATGAGAACTAATAACTATAATTTAATAAGGTGACCAGTTTAAAAAAAATCAGTAACTTATTTGCCATTAAGAATTAATAAGGAGATCAAATGGGGGAAATCAGTTTACATAAGAAAATAAGACAATCAGTAAATAATTTAGAAGCAAATCTAAGAACAATGTGAGAATTTTCTATAGCGATAACTTTAATGAAACTCATGGAAAAAATCTTAATAGCAAGAAATATAATAATGGGGATTACTTAATATAGTAACAATGCCTTTTCTCCTAAATAAATGCACAAATTGAATGCGTATTTCTGCCAATCCCAACATAATTCTTGTGGCATTTGACAATCTGATTTTAAAATTTACATAGGAGAGAAAAGGTGTAAGATAACTGATTATTTTTGGAAAGAGAAATACAAAGTAACTTACTTTTAACCTAGGTATTGTTTATATAGAGTGAAACTGAGAGGTCCTAAATGTACTGTTTGATGAGTTTTGATAAAAGGATACACCCACATACCTTTCAGCCCAGTCAAGACTAGATCGATCACTCTCAGCATCCTAGAATGTTTCCTCAGATGGTTGTCTAGGCATCCTTCAACTCCAAAGAGGCTAGTATCTGTGATAACATCTATCATCACAACTTGAGTTTTCCTACTCTAGAAACTGATTAAAAAAAAAAAAAAAAAAAAGGACTCATACAGTATCTGTTTTTTTGTGTATCTGGCTTTATTTGCTCAGCATAATGTTTTTGAGATTCACGTTTGTGATGTCCATATTAGGAGTTTGTTCCTTTTTATTGGCAGGTAGTATTCCATTGCATGAAACTACCACAATTTGTCTCTTCTTCGGTTGAAGGATGTTTAGGTTGTTCTGATTTTTGGCTGTTTCTCTGGAATCGTTCTAATCTGTTCCTTTGATCTTTTGTTACTCTTGCTGAATAGGCTGGGTGTGCTAAAAGCTCTGAGGGACCATGCTTTCTCTTGCAAAACAAACTTGCTTCAAGTGTAAAATGAAGGCAATGATAATTTAACAAACAAAAATAACTAAGCAACTGCATCATATTTCTTTTATATATTTGTTGTTTTCCTTCATAGTAACCACTTATGATAAAAATGATGGCATAGAAGGAAGAGGAAAGATAGGGCAACTCATAATTCCTTTTCCTTTCAAGTGTTTCCTTATTCACTAATAAATTGAAGATAGAGAGTCTTAAAATAATGTACATTCATTCAGAAGTAAAATTTAAAACATTGATTAGTTTTATACAGCTTTTCTGGCAAGACCAAGCTACATATATATGTATAAACTGTAAAATAAATATTGTATAATATTGCTGATTCTAGTATAAATTCTTACATTTGCATTTAAAACTGGCATTGTATGAGGAAGAATGATAAAATTCATACAAACAAGGCAAATATTTTATTTTTTAATTAAATGATATTAAATAGCAAATAAAAATGATATTAAATGGCAAATAAAAAGCTTCATGACAAACTGAAAGATTGTGGAAGAAAGGAAAAATACTTTAGGTTTTAGTACCTTTAATGACATGTTTTTCTTGCTTTCTGAAAAAGGGCCTGCTGAGTATATACCAAACTTGCCTCAAATGCAAACCATATGGTATGAGAAAAAGAAAATAAGAATATCACCTTTTTCAGTATAGACTACCTCAGATAATTTTGGGCATCCCCTGAGGGTTTTCTGGACAAGAAGAAGCCTGCTTCTGTTCCTTAGCTTTGTTTTTCTCTCCATGAGTGTGTGTTGATTACTGCCGCTGCCCTCTGCCGGTACAAATGCTGCTTAGCTCATGTATCCCCGGGGCATCACCATGCTTCACCAGGGACCACGGGGAGGGCTTCCTGTGAGTCACTGTTAGTCCTCAAACCAATTGTGCAACACAATTTCACTGACTCCAACTTGACCAAATGTATTTTGATTAAAATTTAGGAAGCGGCTCAGGACAACGGTTTGTTTCAAACCATGATTTGGTTGAAAATGAATAATCTATAGATTTTGTAATTTCTAATTCATTTTCAGTGAAGGAACTGTGAGAGTAGACGAACTGAAAATGAATTAGAAATAGCAATAAAGAAAAAGAGAAGATGTTCCCCTAATCCTGGGAAGACAAAAAAAGAAAATGATGAAGATGCATAAAGTACGGCAAAACCACTCTGTTGTGCATTAATGTTTACTAATTAATTTCGCCCTCCTTCCCATAAACAAACACACATATTGTAACTGTGGAACACTTATTTTACTCTTAGTTCCATGACTTTGTGCCTGTTGTTCTGTTTGGTCCCTGTGGACTGCAGTAGAATTGGGGGGCAAACAGCCTCTTCTCTCCTAGTGCTGACTGCTGCCTCCTGGGCACGGAAGTAGCTCTGTGTGCACAGGAACACCGAAACCTTATTGCCTCTGCTTCCTTCAGTGTCTGCCACTGACTCTTCTCCATTAGGGAAAAACCAGTGCTGGAAACAGCAGATTCAGAGATTCACATGCCATGCCAAGCACCAATGCTCCTCCTCTCTGCTCCCCTATTCAATACACAGGCATATAAGCTCGTACCCAAGAAATAATCTTCCACTTTTGGGCCAAAAAGAAGGAAATCCCCATGGTTATGAGGACACAACGGATAAAGATGAATGCTGCAAGAATCTCTCCACAGAGTGCATCAGTTCCACAAATAATAGCAAGCTGAGAAACTAGTTTGCTCTCATATAGGAGTAAGAGTGATGAATAATACCTCCTAAAAAATCTTTATGGGAGGCTTAAATATAAGACAGTGACCTTACTAATCTTCCTTGTGTTTTTTCCTACAACTAACCTGCTTTATATATTATGCCTGTCTTAGAATGTTTGCTCGTCTGTAGCCTCAGGGATTTGTCTTGGCTGTGTTGTGCCATTGCTGATGTTTGTTGTTAAATGAGGCCCAAGTCTATCTCCTTTTCTTGAGTTTCTTTATTAATGAACTGGAACCTAACTTCATATATAAACAAACTGAAAACCTAACTTAGGATTATGACAAACAGCTGAATCTCATCCAATCCTAAGCAGCTGAGTTTCAGCCAACTATAGGCAGCCAACTGATTACACCATGTCCAAACAAGGCAATGTCTAGCTGTATCCCAATCAAGCTATTTATGCCCTTTAGTCCCCTGTTCTGTTTGTAGATAATCATTCCCTGCTGTTACAGAGCAGAGCTCTCTGAGCCTCTTTTGGTTCTGAGTGCTGCCCAATTCATGAATCATTCTTTGGTCAAATAAACTTTGTTAAATTTAATTTTTCTAAAGTTTTTCTTTTAACAAAGTGTTAGGTAATGTTTTCTCAAAAAGATAGAGAGCCAAAATAACAAGAGTTGTATGTTAGGAGGGCAAAATGCTCCAACGATTTTTTTTTCTGATACTGCATATGTAATATGTTTATATGTTTATTTGCTGAATCATATTTACCAAATGCCTCTTGTTGCTGTGGATTCAAAGGTGTATAATACATAGCTGCTTTATTTAACCAGCACTTAATTTACTGGGATAGCCAGCTCTATGCACAATTGCAAGGCAGGGAGTTGAGTGCCCTTGTTAAGGTTCAGGCATGTTACTGTTGGAGCATAGAACTGGGAGCATCTAGCTCTCTGCCACACGTGGACAGTAGAAAAGAAGTTTCCACTGAATAAATAACATGTCAGGAAAGTCTCAAAGAATGACTAGAGACAGGATTTTCAAAAGGCATTTCAGGCACAAGAACAGAACTTTTGCACAGTTACAGAGCAGGAAAAAACAATGAGGCACATTCAGGAACTATGTTGTGAGTCACAGTATGGCTGGAGCATCAGATATGCCTTCAGGAATGACAGAAGGCACACTGGACCAAACTTCTATTCAATATGAAAGTGTTTGGACTTTATTCTACAGAAAACTTCTCAAGATTTTAAACACAGGATATTCATGATGAGGGTAATTTTTATAGAGTTCATTCAGGCTAAGGGATAGGGTAGAATTGATTAAAGCAGAATGGGAGTCCAGGAAAACAAAAACAAAAACCTTCATGAGGCCAGGGCAGGAATTAGACTAAAAATGCTGAATGAACAAACCAAGCAGGGGCAACAGGAATAGGGAGGAAGTAATATTTCTGAGACACACAAAGAGATAGAATTTACTGGACATCAAAACTGACTTAATTCTGGGAGTGAGAGATGAAAGAGCCATCATTTAAAATTTTTAAAACATTGCTATTGATGCATAATAGATGTACATAGTTTTGGGGTACATGTGATAATACATTCATAAAATTTGTAAAGATCAAGTTGGTGTACTTGAGATATCTATCACCTTAAATATTTGTCTTTATGCAAGAAATTCAAATCATTCTCTTCTATTTTGAAATGTACAATAGAATGTTGTAAACTACAGTCACCCTACTGATCTACCTAATACTATGTATTATTTGTTGTGTAAAACCATATATTTGTGAGTGGGTGGCTCATGCCTACAATCCTAGCACTTCAGGAGGCTGAGGCAGGTAGATTGCTGGAGCTTAGGAATTTGAAACCAACCTGGGCAATAGGGTGAGACCTCATCTCTAAGAGGAAAAAAAAATAAAAATTAGCCAGGAGCCAGAATAGCTGATAGGAGACCAGACTAACATGCAGTTCCTACTTGGATGAATGGACAGCATGTAGAGACCCACATCGTGAATTTTGCTCCAAGAATCACTGCAGGAACATACCAGGAAAACTGATAGAATTCACAGACCCTTTGAAAGAAGTGGCTTGCTGCTGCAAACTCTGTGAAATAGCTGAAAAACTGTGAGTTTCCAAAGTGTGAGACAAAGGAAAAGTCTTCCACTGAGCATGCATTCCCACTGGGAACCTGAAAATCAAGATCATGAGCGGATTTAACCTTACCTAGAGTTGAAATGGATTTAGGGAGCTGAGGAAAATATAACCATAGAAGAAGCAGTGGGAAGCGTCCTGTAAGCTCTCGCAGTCCCCAGCTGAAGCCCAGGAAGCAATCTCTGGCTTTATCTCACAGGGGTTCGTAAGGAAGGCAGCCAGTAAGTAGAATTGCGGAGGGGCCACAGGGTAAAGAAGGCTTCTAGTTGAACTTTGTAATAATTTCAACTGAACACGAATTTTTCTGAGCAGAATCCAGAGGGGCAAATGGAAAGTGTGGATATGAGCATGGAAGCCACAGCCTGTGGTGTGGGCAGGTGGGAAGGGGCAAGGCCGGAAAGCCCTGCTTGCTCTCTCAACAGGGAGGCTTGTAGTCTAAGGTAAGACCTCAGCTGCCTGGATATAAACCTGGTGCTGTTAGCGGGGTACGTGTGGAGGGGTGGGGAGTGAGACTGGCCTTGCTGGTGCCTGGGAGCTGAGTGAGGTCTGTCACTGCTGGCTTTCTCCCACTTGCCTGGCGATATACATACAGCAGAGGTAGCCATAATCCCCCGCTTGGAACATAATTCCACTGGCCTGCGAACCACTCCCCTAAACCCCACAGTGGCTGCAGCAAGCCCCAAGGAGTCTGAGCTGAGACCTGCATAACCCTGCCCCCAACTGCTACTCTTTCTCTACCTTCCCAGGTAGCCAAATACAAAAGAAAAAAAAAAACAAAAAAACTCTTGGGAGCTCTATGTCCCTGTCTATTGTCTGAGAAACCTGAATACTTATCCTGGCCAACATACGGCAAGCTTATATCCCCCTTCTACTACTGCAGCTGGTGCTATCTTGAAAGCGCCACCTCCTGGCTGGAGGCCAACCAACTCAAGCCATTACAGCAACTCATGACAGAACAACTGTATTAGTCTGTTTTCACACTGCTGATAAAGACACACCCGAAACTGAGAGAAAAAAGAGGTTTAATGGACTTACACTTCCACATGGCTGGGGAGGCCTCACTATCATGGCAGAAGGCAGGGAGGAGCAAGTCACATCTTTCATAAATGGTGGCAGATCAAGGGCAAGCTTATGCAGGGAAACTCCCATTTTTAAAACCATCAAATCTTGTGAGACTCATTCACTATCATGAGAACAGCACAGGAAAAACCTGCCCCCATAATTCAATCACCTCTTACCAGGTTCATCTCACATGTGGGAATTGTGGGAGTTAGCATTGGAGATGAGATTTGGGTGGGGGACACAGCCAAACCATATCATTCCACCCCTGGCCCCTCCCTAATCTCATGTTCTCACAATTTCAAAACCAGTCATGCCTTTCCAACAGTCCCCCAGTCTTAACTCATTTCAGCATTAGTTGAAATGGGCAACGTCTCATCTGAGATAAGGCAAGTCCCTTCCACCTATGAGCCTATAAAACCAAGAAAAGTTAGTTACTTCCTAGATACAATGTGGGTACAGGCATTGGGTAAATACAGCCACTCCAAATGGGAGACACTGGCCAAAACAAAGGGGCTAAAGGCCAAAGGCCCATGCAAGTCCAAAATCCAGCAGGGCAGTCAAATCTTAAAGCTCCAGGATGATCTCCTTTGACTCCATGTCTCGTTTCCAGGTCATGCTGATACAAGAGGTGGGTTCCCATGGTCTTGGGCAGCTCTGCCTCTGTGGCTCTGCAGGGTACAGCATCCCTTCTGGCTCCTTTTATGGGCCAGTGTTGAGACTAAGGTGGGAGGGTTGTTTGAGCTCCGGAGGTTGAGGCTGCAGTGAGCCATGATAGCACTGCTGCACTCCAGCCTAAGCAACAGAGCAAGACCCTGTCTCAGGAAAAAAAAAAAAAAAAAAAAGGTTAAAACAAACTAACTAAAATCATACATTTATACTCATGAATCAATGTCTTTTCATACTCCCCTACTCCGTACGTTTCCTAGCCTCTGGTAACCATGGATCTACTCTGTTTCTTCATGAGATCCATTGTTTTAGTGCCAACATCTGAGTAAGAACATGGTATAGTTGTCTTTTCTGCTTGGCTTATTTCACTTAACATGATTCACTTAACTCCAGGTTCATCCATGTTGCCACAAATGACAAAATCTCATTCTTTTTATGGCTGAATAATACTTCATTTTGTATATAAACCACATTTTCTTTATCCATTTATTGTTCACACTTGGGTTGATTGCATATTTTGGCTATTGTGAATAGTGCTTTAATAAACACAGGAGTGTAAATGTCTTTTCAATATATTAATTTTCTTTCTTTTGGATATATACCCGGTAGTGGAATTGTTGGTTTATATGGTAGCTCTATTTTTAGTTTTGTAAGGAACCTCCGGGCTGATCTTCATAGTGGTTGTACTAATTTACACTCCCATCAATAGCATATGAGGGTTCCCCATTTTCCACATTCTTGCCAGCATCCATGATTGCCTGTTGTTTGGATAATAGTCATTTTAACTGGGATGAGATAATATCTCTTGTATTTTTTTTTTCCAGAAAATTAAATGAATAGAGAGTGGCTACCCCATAGGTAGAGCAGTCCTCTTATTGTTTTGATTTGCATATCTGTGATGATTAGTGATGTTGAGCATCTGTTCATACACCTGTTGACCATTTGTATGTCTTCTGTAGAGAAATGTCTATTCATATCTTTTGCTCATTATTAAATTCGATTATTTGTTGTGGGTTTTTTTTTTTTTTTTTTTGTAAATGAGTTGTTTAAGTTCCTTATATATTCTGCTTATTAGTTCCTTGTAAGATGGGTAGTTTGCAAATATTTTCTCCCATTTGATGGGTTGTTTCTTCACTTTGTTCATTGTCTCATGTGCTGTACAAAAACGTTTTAGCTGACATAATCCCATTTGTCTATTTTTGATTTGGTTGCTTCTGCTTTTAAGGTCTTATACAAAAAAAAAAAAAAAATCTTTCCCAGACCAATGTTCTGGAGCACTTCCCTAGTGTTTTCTTCTACTTTCAGTGTTGGTTCTTAGATTTGAGGTATTAATCTATTTTGACTTTATTTTGTATATGTTGAGAGATATGGATCCAGTTCCATTCTTCTGCATACAGTTATCCAGTACCATGGGAGCAGCACTGCTAATCACAGATGCTGTCCTTTCCTCATTGTACATACTTGGTACCTTTGTCAAAAATGATTTGGCTGTAAATGCATGGATTTATCCCTGGGTTCTTTGTTCTGTTCCATTGATCTATGTGTCTGTTTTTTATGCCACTATGATGCTGCTTTAAATATTACAGTTTTGGGGTAAAATTTGAAATCTAAGTAGTTTGATGTCTCCAGCTTTGTTCTTTTTGCACAGGATTATTTTGGTTATTTGGGGTCTTTTGTGGTTCCATACAAATTTTAGGATTGTTTCTTCTGTTTCTGTGAAAAATGTCATTGGTTTTTTGATAGAGATTGCATTAAATCTATAGATTGCGTTGGATAGATAGTATGAACATTTTAGCAATATTGATTCTTTCAATTCATGTTCTTTTTATTGTTTGTGTCCTGTTCAGTTTCTTTCATTAGTGTTTTATAGCTTTTCTGGTAAAGATCTCTCGCTTTCTGGGTTAAATACATGCCTAGGCCTTTTATATTCTTTGTAGTTCTTGTAAATGGCATTGCTTTCTTGATTTATTTTTGAGATTGTTTGCTGTTGGTATATATAAGTCCTACTGATTTTTATATATTGATTTTGTATCTTTCAGTTTTCCTAAATTTGTTGATCAGTTCTAAGAGTTTTTGGTGGAGACTTTATGTTTTCTTTCTAAGATCACGTTATCTGCAAGCAAGGCTAATTTGACCTTTTTTTTTTTTTTTTTTTTCCAATTAAGATGATCTTTATTTCTTTCTCTTGCCTAATTGCTCTGTCCAGAACTTCCAGTACTATGTTGAATACAATGTGATAAAAGTGGGGATCATTATCTTCTTCCAGCTCTCAGAAAAAAGGGCCTTCGATTTTTCCCCATTGAGTATGATGTTAGTTGTGGGTTTCCCATATATGATCTCTATCATTATTGGGCATGTTCCTTCTATACCCAGTTTGATGAAGGTTTTTTTTAAAATTATAAACAGATGTTGAATTTTATCAAATGCTTTTTCAGCTTCTATTGAAGAAATTGCATGGTTTTTCTGGTTGGTTCTGTAAATCTGATGTATCATATTTGTTGATTTCCATTTGTTGGACCATCCTTGCATTCCTGAGATGAATCTCACTTGATCATGTTGAATGATCTTCTAATGTGTTCTTGAATTTTGTTTGCTAGTATTTTGTTGAGAATTTTGCATTTTTTAAATTTTATTTTTATTTATTTATTTTTATTATCATTCTCAACAAACTGACACAAGAACAGAAAATTTTGCTTTTATAATCATCAATAATATTGGCTGGTAGTTTTATTTTCTTAGTTGTGTTCTTGTCTGGTTTTGGTATCAGGGTAATGCTGGCCTCATAGAATGAATTTGAAAGTACTCCCTCCTCTTTATTTTTTGGAATAGTTTGAACAGAATCAGTATTAGTTCCTCTATAAAAGTGTGGTAGTATTCTGCAGTAAAACTGTTAGGTCCTGGGCTTTTCTTTGATGGGAGACTTTTATTATGGCTTTAATTGCATTACTTGTTAATAATTTATTTACGTTTTCTGTTTCTTTGTGGTTCAATTTTGTTGGTGTTATGTGTCCAGGAATTTATTCATTTCCTGGTTTTCCAATTTGTTGATGAATTGTTGATAATAGTATTCTCTAGTGATTCTTTATATTTCTATGGTCTCAGTTGTTATGTCTCCTTTTTCATTTCTGATTTTATTTATTTGAGTCTTCTCTCTTTTGTTCTTAGTGTCGCCAAAGGTTTACAATTTGGTTCATCTTTTCTAAAAACCAACTTTTCATTTCATTAATCTTTAAAGTCTCAATTTTATTTATTTTTGCTCTAATCTGTATTAGTTCTTTCCTTATACTAATTTTGGGTTTGGTTTGTCCTTGCTTTTCTAGGCCTTGCAGTGCATTTTTAGGTTGTTTATTTAAAGTCTTTCTAGTTTCATAATACAAGAAGTGTTTATTTTACAAACTTCCTTCTTAGTACTGCTTTTGTTGTATCTCATAGATTTTTGTATGTTGTTTATCATTTTCTTTTATTTTAATAGGAAAAGCCATCCTTTGAAGACAGGCAAATAGGAAGTGGTGCATTTCAGTGAGAAGCAAAGCTCAGTGAGAAACAGAGTGACCTCAGTTTTAGACATGCTGAACATCTAATGGCAGGTTTTCACAAATGTAATTAATATGCAGCAAAATTCACTTTTTTGGTATACAGTTCTATGGACCGTGAACTACCATCAAAACTGAGATAGAAAATATATATCCATCACCCCAAAATGTGTAGTGAGCATCCTTCCCCATTCCTAACCCTTGGAAACCACTAATCTGCTTTTTGTCTTTATAGTTTTTCGCGTTCTACAGTGTCATATAAGTGGAATCATGCATTGCACAGTTTAAAAAAAATCTGGCTTATTTTATTTAATATAATGTTTTTGATATTCATATAGTTATTATGTGCTTTCACGATTTGCTAACTTTTATTGATAAACTGTAATCTATTCTGTGGGCATAGCAAAATTTGTTTATCCATTCATAAGTTTAATGGAGATTAATATTCTTTCCCATTTTTGGAGATAATAAATCCATAGAAAACATTTACATACAGTTGTTGTGTAAACACAAGTTATTTCTCTAGACTAAATACCCAGGAGTGGGATTCTTTAGTCATATCATAAGCATATATTTAACTTCATAAGAAAATGCCTATCTGCTTTTCAGTACTTTAGTATTGTCATTAGCAAAATAAAACTAGCTGTTACAAAAAGTATGTACTGACATATCATTGTGGTTTTAATTTGATTTGACCTAATGATTAATGTCGTATTTTCATGTATTTCTTTGATATCAATGTAACTTTTTTTTTTTAATTGAGATGGAGTCTTGCTCTGTCACCCAGGCTGGAGTGCAGTGGTGTGATGTGTGATCTTCGCTCACTGCAACGGCTGCCTCCTGGGTTCAAGCAATTCTCTGGTCTCAGCCTCCCAAGTAGCTGTGACTACAGGTGCCACCACTATGCCCAGCTAATTTTTGCACTTTTAGTAGAAACAGGGTTTCACCATATTGGCCAGGCTGGTCTTGAACTCCTGACCTTGTGATTCGCCCACCTCAGCTTCCCAAAGTGCTGAGATTACAGGCATGAGCTACCACGCCCAGTCTGATTACAGACATGAGCCACCACAACCAGCCTGACATCTGTGTAACTTCTTTGTGAAGTGTCCATCATGTATTTTGCCCATTTAAATTACTGAGTTGTTTGTTTTCTTGTTTTGAGTATATATTTATAAATATACTTGGGATACAAGCCATTTGTCAGATATGTATTTTGGAAGTATTCTTTCCTGGTTTGTGACTAATCATTTCATTGCCTTAACCCTTTGATTTTTTATAACAGCTGAAGTTTTCAAATTTTGATGAAGTTTAATTTTTGATGAATGTTCCAATTTGTTTATTTTTAAGATGGAAATTTTGGTGTTGCAGATAAGAAATCTTTGTCTAACCAAGCTATTGGGGCTTTTCCTATGTTTTCTTCTAGAGGTTTTATACTTTTAGATTTTACATTCCTGTCTATGATCCATTTTGAATTAACTTTTGTATGCAGTGTGATAAATGGATTGAGGTTCACTTTAAATTTTTTGCAAACAGATATCTAGTTGTTCCAGAACCATTTGTTGAAAAGGCTGTCTTTTCTCTATTGAATTGTCTTAGACCTTTGTCAGGAGTCAGTTGAATATGTGTGTGATGTTTTTCTCTGCTTCTCACTATATTAAAATCTCCTGGAATAATTTCTTCAAATTATTTTTTTTTCAGTTCCTATCATGATTCTTTGTAGATAGGAAATACTCCATATATGTTAGAGGTAGCAAAAGACAGCATTAAGAACATCAAGAACTAGGTTCAAATCTTCCCGATTCCATTTATTAGTGTGATTTTAGATCAATTATATATCTTCTCCACATTCGAGTTTCTACATTTTTGATTCTCATAATATCTAGCTTACAGAATATTGGGAGGATTAAATGAATACAGGGAAATAATTTGGTATTTGGTACTATGATGCCTAATGTGTACTAGGTATTCCATAAAGATAGTTATTTATGTGATTAAAATTAATTGAAGAAGGATGAATAATAAAAAATGAATACTGAATTATGTGAACTCAGTTAATTTTGCATGTTTCCCAGAGACTATTAAGACTTCCATGCACCTATGAAGTAGCAGCTGCTTTCAATTATGTACTAATTTGAATAAACCAACATCTACTCAATGAGATTCTAGGAGACCGAGGAAGAGGCCAAGTAGGCACCTAAACAGTCTTTCTATTCTGAACTGAAAATCTCAGTAGCTCTGCCAGTGGGCCAGGGAGCAATAATTTTTTTTTTTTTATGTTTCTGATTGTAGAGCAGAGCTTGTTTCTTTGGATATGTCTGCTAAGATGTTGCTGTATTGAAAGACTATGTGCATGGCAGAAAGCTTTGTCCATGTCATTGCAAGGATTTTCCGACCTGCCACTGCCTTTGACATGCCACTGACTTCTCATGCAACTTTCCTTCCCCGTCCTTTCATTAACATAAAAATTGTGAAACCTGGTCTAAAACTTTCTGGGAGCTAAACATAAGGCTTTTGTTTGACAACAGAATGAGTAACAATAGCTACTTTGACTATATGCATGTTGTTAGACATTCATTCATTTCCTGAGACTGCACAGGCCGGCTGGTGTAGCACCAAGTCAGTGAGTAGCACCTGGGCATGACTGACTTGCTGCCAGGCCAGATGATTTGGGGCATTGGTACCAGAATTTTCTCACTTTGTTATCCCTTTTATGAGATTTTTTTTCTACTGTATACAAAATCTCAGGAATTTTAAGTTCATACACAAAATTTATGGTGACCATATCAGGGCTGGACAGTTTTATTGGGATAGGAATTTAAATGGAGAGCTTTCCCTAAAAAAGTAGGTGGGCTGGTTGAACCTAGCTTGTACTTTGGCTGAGTGTGTTGGGTACTAACAGATTTATCCCAGGAGAGCACCTGTGAAGGAAGTGTCAATAGCAGCTCTTGGCGATGCCGTGGATGCATGGCCATCTCTCAGTGGCAGAATAAATGACACAACTGCATGTGGCTCTCTCAGGGATAGAGTTAGGCTTGGACCTTTTAAAATGCCTTTGACTCAGTTTTTATTTTTCTGTCTCAAAGTTCATAAATCACACCCAGGAACTTTCCAAATTAGATGTGTGCACAGACGAAAAATCGTTATTTTCTGAAGATACAGAAAATTCAGCCAAAGCTTACTAGTGCCTTGGCAATTCAATTAGGTTTAAATGAGTTTTATTAGATAGCTTGATTCTGACTGTAACATTCATTGGCTACCAACCACTCACACACACGTAAAGCAAGGAAGATTCACATTTTCAGGGATTTCCCCCACCCCCCACGCCCGATCTAATCATCATCAGCCTCACAGGCATGCAACCTACACAATTACACAGGGTCCCACACCTAGAAGTGTCTCATGTTTGACCTCTGTCACTGTAGTAAAACTCTAAACTAGTTTTTAACAGAGGAGCAGAGAAGGCATTCTTTGGAAGGATATGAGTGGCTCAGAGGGTCAATGGCAGGCCTTGAGAAACAGTCAGAAAATACTAGGAATTAATGAAACTGGGTATTTCAATCCTTAGTGCAGATCTTGCCACTGGGAAAGTGGGTCAGGCAGTGCTGCTGTCCCCAGTGCAGAGCACAGGGTGCCCAAGCCACTGTCCTGAGGGAGGAAGCCTAAACCCTGTCTGCTTATTTGTGTTACTTGCTCCTAATCCAAATTCCTGCTTGGGAACCTCTAGTTTCCCGAGCATAGGTCATTGTTTCTAGCCTGGCTTCCAGGACTGGGAGAAGAAATAAATACACTCTGCAATTTTCTGTGCTGAGATTTGCCAAGCTGGGTGAGTAGGACTCACACAATGACACATTCTCAAAGAGTTAACATTCTGGATTGCCGAAATACAAGGAAGAAAAGTGGCACGTGCTCATCTCACCTGACTTCCAAGTTTTCAAGATTCCTAAACATCTTCCTTTGTGTTCTTCTCTATATTCTCTTCTAGTTATTTTCATGGTGTTGCCCTTGACTGTTCTACCTTATTTTTGCTTCTCACTTACATGCATTTCCAGGTGAACACTTTTATCTACATTGCTGATGACCTTAAATGACTCTGAAATCAACTTACTTATCTTTCTCTCCCAGACTTAGGGAGAGAATATTTCTGGGTAATGTGACTGAAATGAGAAATCACTCTTATAGTAAAACAATTCCAATAAGCCTAATTTATTTACATTATTGCCTATAACCCCAGTGAGAGATATCCACTGGCATGTTCCCCAAAACATAATGCTTCCGTATCTAATTTTATAGAAACAAAAGATCTTTTTCCCAATTATTAATCTAAGGAAGGGAGCTTACATACTGAGGAGGTTAAATGAAGATGTCTAATTTTTGTATTATGCCAGGATTATTATACAGGCGAAATGGAAACATTTTAACTATTTAGCTGGGATTTTTTGTTTGAGCAGTATATTGCATTATTTCTGAAATTATTATAGAATTTCCTTCAGTTCTTTTTGCATTGACCACAGGCTTATCGAGTCTTTGATAAAGTCCTTTTAATTTGCACATCATTAAGAAATCCATGCACTACCAGGTTCAAAGGAGAGCAAGTCGGGTCTGAATAAACTTTACATAAGTCAAGGAGTGCAGTTATCCTGCTTTAATTTCACTGTTTTTCAGAATCATTTTAATTTTTACTGGAGCCCTGTCTTAGGACTCTTATCTTGCCACCTTTCTGCAAAGTACACGGAAGAAAAAAAAAAAAAAAGACAGATGAAAGTGGAAGGATATAAAGAGGGATAAATTACTCCGAAGTTAAGACATCTTCCCAGCTTTTCCCCTCACTTTCTCTTACCTTGTCTTTCTTGGCTCTTGAAACATGAGCTATGCACAGAAAATGGTGATGAGGTCTTAGTTTATCACATACTAATAAATGTTCCTTAACTCTATCTTTCACTGTACTTTTATTAAAGCGAATGTATTCCGTAAAGCATTTTTGCTGTTTTTTGGTTTTGTTTTGTTGTGTTGTGTTGTGTTGTGTTTTGAGATGGAGTCTCACTCTGTCACCCGGCCTGGAGTGCAGTGGTAGGATCTCGGCTCACTGCAATGTCTGCCTCCCGAGTTCAAGCAAGTCTCCTGCCTCAGCCTCCTGAGGAGCTGAGATTACAGGTTTCTGCCGCCACATCTGGCTAACTTTTGCATTTTTAGTAGAGACGGGTTTCAATGTGTTGGTCAGGCTGGTCTTGAATGCTTGACCTCATGATCCACTCACCTCGGCCTCCCAAAGTGCTGGGATTACAGGTGTGAGCCACCATGCCTGACCTGTAGAGTGTTTTAATCAGATCATCTGATGAGTTAAAATGTAATTTTGATATTATTTCCTAAATTAAAATCTTTTTACTGCTGTCTTCTATACAGTTTTCAGTAATGAGAGCAACCAATTTAAATGCCTCCCCCATGGACAGGTTTTATTTTCATGGTGGTTATTTTAATCTATTCATAGGTGTTCATTTAAAACATCATCAATGAATACTTTATGCTTATTGCAATATTTTAGATATTAAATCATCATTTAAAGTCTTGCAGGGAGTCTCATGAATATAAGAATAACTGAACAGAATATGGAGCAGCATATAGACTCTGACAATTATGTGCTGGAAAAACTAGAAGAGCATTCCAGGAAGAAAGACTTAAGTACACATAATGCAAAGGTTTACATTTTGACTTGTATACATATTCTCTTATCTCGGTTATATGTGCCTCTTTTTCAGGGTATAATCAGGAACACTGCAGTGAGAAGAACTGAGAGTGAGATTAAGCATTTAACTACACTGCTGCTCTTTAAATGGTGTATATATCTTAGAAATGCCTAATGTTAAAATTGTAAACTTCACTTTGATGAGACTTCATGATTCTCACTGGTGTAATGCTTACCATTTTGTTATTGTTTGTTCTGAAAGTCAGGCTGAATGAGGCTAGATAGTAGGAAAAGAATGGAAGTGCCAAAATTAAACATATATGTTTAATATATACATAAATACATAATTATATAGAAATATATATTTTTCTATTTTATATATATATATTTGTAACTATCCACTTTATTCCTGTTTCACTTTCCTGTGTTTTTCAGAACAGCATTTACTATTAGAAATTAAGTTTCTAGAAATGTCGTGCTCTCTGGATGTCTTAGTTCTGTTGACTCCATTTGGTTCTCACTACACAGTGTCTTTCAACCACGAAAGACTATTATGGTATGCCAGTGTTAGTTTTTCTTATGATCTTATTAGGTTTCTTAGGATCTACCCTCTTTCCTTGGTTCTATGAAGATTACAGTCACCTAAAACTATCAGAAACTTCCATACCCTACACATGTACATTCAGTTGACAACTGTGTCCATCAGTTCTTTAACCGTACTGTCTGGAATCTCTCTCCTCTAAAGCCATTGCTTTAGTATGAAGCCATATCACCTCCTGTGGAAATTATTACTGCACAATTCTAACAGGTGCTCCTATCTTCAGTTGGCTTTCTGTTGATATCACTCCCATTTATGGCAGAATTAGCTTTCTAATATTCAGGTAATCATTTTTATTTTGTGGGTAGGAACTACAATGGTACCCAACTGCCTTCGGAATAAAATCTAAAATCCTTAGCATGACTTACTTATACGTCTGATAACTACTCCTCCTTGTCTCATTGCACTCCCTGCCCTAAATTTATGCCCAGACTATTTAAGCTACTCTTGCTAGAAGATACTGTTTTTCTACTTCATCCACTCACCTGCCAAGGCTCAGTTTATGTTCCACCTTCTCTATGAACACCTTGATTGCTGTCCCCCCACAACAAAGAATTTTCCAATCCTTTCTCTGTGACCAAGTCCTTTATCCCCACTACTTTGTACAGATTTCTATCAAGCAGAGGTAATATCCAAATGTGTTTTATTTCTTTACCTGTCCTAATCATTACACAGAAACACAGGAATTATTTTCATGAAGACTTTGAAAGCAAATTTTAAAAATTAAGATATAATTCAAATCCCATGAAAGTCAGCATTTAAAAATATACATTTAAGTTGTCTTTAGTACTCACAAAGCTGAACAGCAATCACTACTATTTTCAGAACATTTCATCATTCCAAAAAGAAATCTCACAGCTATTAGCAGGGAGATCTCCCCAATCTCCTCTTGCCTCAGGCCCCAGAAACCAATATACTTTTGGGATCTATGGATTTGCCTATTCTGGACATTTCATATAAATGGAATCATACAGTATGTAGCCTTTTGTGTCTGGCTTCTTTTACTGAGCATAATGTTTTCCTGCTTCCTCCGTGTTGCAGCATGTATCCATACTTCCTGCTTTTGTATGGCTAAGTAATACTCAATTTCATGGCCATACCACAGTATAAAAATCCATTTGTCTAAGAAAATGTGGCACATGTACAGCATGGAATACTATGTAGCCATAAAAAAGGATGAATTCATGTCTTTTACAGGGACATAGGTGGAGCTGGAAACCATCATCGTCAGCAAACTAACACAAGAACAGAAAACCAAACACTGCATGTTCTCACTCATAAGTAGAAGTTGAGCAATGAGAACACGTGGACACAGGGAGGGAAACATCACACACTGGGGCCTGTTGGGGAGTGGGAGGATAGGGGAGGGATAGCATTAGGAGAAATACTAATGTAGATGACGGGGTGATGGATGCAGCCAACCACCATGGCACATGTATACCTATGTAACACACCTGCATGTTCTGCACATGTACCCCAGAACTTAAAGTACAAGTAAAAAAAAAAATCAATTTGTTGACACACATTTAGGTTGTTTTCACTTTTGGCTATTATGGATAACACTGCTATGATCATTTGTGTACATGCTTTTGTGTGGGCATATATTTTCATTTCTCTTAGGTATATACTAAGGAGTAGAATTTTGGGGTCATATGGTAACTTGATGCTTACTGATTTGAGGAGCTGACAAACCGATTTCTAAAGTGGCTGTGCCATTTTCCATTGTCACCATTGATGAAGCATGAAGGCTCCCATTTTTCCATTGGTTCTTGTCTAACTTTTTTATTTAGACATCCTAGCCAGTGTGAAGTGGTATTTCATGGATTGCATTTCACTGACTAATGATTTCTGTGTACTTATTGCTCTTTTGCAATCTTCTTTGGAGAAAGATGTATTCGTATTTTTTGCCCATTTTAAAAATTAGATCGTATGTTGTTGTTGCTTTTTTTTTCTTTTTTCTTTTTTTTAAAAAAGTTGAGATGTTATGGTTTGAATGTCAAACCATATGCCAAATCTCAGGTGTTGGCAATGTGATAGTATTAAAAGTTGGAGCCTTTAAGAGGTGATTAGGCCTGGAGAACTCCCTTATGAATGAGAATAGGTTCCCTTATAAAATGGCTTTTTGGAGAAAGTTCATCCCTTTTTGCCCTCTTGCCTTTTGCCATGTGAGGACACAGTGTTTATCCACTCTGAAGGCTGCAGCATTTGAGGCACAGTCTTGGAAGCAGAGACTGGACCCTCAGCAGACAACAAACCTACCAGTGTCTTGATCTTGGACTTTCAGCCTACATTACTGTAAAAAATAAATTTCTCCTCTTGATAAAAAAAGGTTGGTACAAAAGTAATTGTAGTTTTTGCTATTACTTTTAATGGCGAAAACTGTGATGACTTTTGCACCAACCTAATAAATGATCCAGTCTGTGATATTTCAGTATAGCAGCATGAATTAATTAAGACAAGATGTGACAGCCCTTTATACATTCTGGATACCAGTCCTTTTTTGGATGTGTTATATACAATATTTTATTCTATTTTATGAGTTCTCTCTTCATTTTTGCTAGTGTCATTTGAAGTACAAAGGTTTAAATTTTTCTTATGTCCAGCTTATTTATTATTTTTTTGGTTGCTGGTGGTTTTCGTGTCATCTAAGAAACCATTGCCAAATCCAAGTTCATTAAGACTGATGCTCGTGATTTCTTCTAAGACTTTTATAGTTTTAACTCTTACATTAAGGTCTTTGATCCATTTTGAGATAAATTTTGTATATGCTGTCAGGTAAGAGTTCAATTTTTTCTTTTGCATACGAATATCCAGTTGTCTCAGCATTATTTGTTGGAAAGACTATTCTTTCTCTGTTGAATTGTTGTGGTACTTTTTTTGACATTTCTACATCGTAAAACTGTGAGTCTGTGTCTTAATTTTCAATTCTATTGATTTACATGTCTATTCTACACCAGTACTACACTGTCTTAATTACCGTAGATTTGTTGCAAATTTTGAAATCAGGAAATGTGAGTTCTCCAACTTTATTTTTTTTTCAAGATTGTGTTGACTATTCTGGTTCTTTAAATTTCCAAATTTATTTTGAGAGCAAATTTTCAATTTATGCAAAATAAGGAAGCAAGGATTTTGATAGAGGTTGAATTAAATAGGCTAGATCAATTTATGGAGTCTTAATAACATTAAGTTTTCCATTTCATGAACAAATGTTTTACTTTACTTAGGTCTTTGATTTCTTTCACTGATGTTTTGTAGTTTTCAGCATATA
Organism: Sapajus apella; assembly: GCF_009761245.1. Taxonomy (NCBI): domain Eukaryota; kingdom Metazoa; phylum Chordata; class Mammalia; order Primates; family Cebidae; genus Sapajus; species Sapajus apella. The sequence goes on along the minus strand of NW_022436949.1, from coordinate 19,052,075 downwards.
TATCTTGTGCTGCTTTTGTTTATTTCTAAGTATTTTATTCTTTTTGATGTCATTATAAGTGGAATCTTCATTTCATTTTTAAATTTTAAAAATTTTTAAATTTTTATTTATGTTTTTAGAGCGAGAGTTTCACTCTGTCGCCCAGGCTGGAGTTCAGTGGCGTGATCTCATGATCTCGGCTCACTGCAACCTCTGCCCCCTGGGTTCAAGCTATTCTTCTGCCTCAACCTCCCAAGTAGGTGAGACTACAGGCATGTGCCACCATGCCCGGCAAATTTTAGTATTTTTTAGTAGAGACAGGGTTTCACTGTATTGATCATTTACATCACTCCAGGCACTAATGAAACTTTGTCAAATATTGGGGGAAAAACAAAAGCTGTATTAATCTGTTCTCTTGCTGCTAATAAAGACATACCCAAGACAGGGTAATTTATAAAGGAAAGAGGTTTAATTGACTCACAGTTCCACATGGCTGGGGAGGCCTCACAATCATGGCAGAGGCGAAAGAGGAGCAAAGTCATATATTACATAGAAGCGGACAAAGAGAGTGTGTGCAGGGGAACTCCCCCTTATAAAACCATCAGATCTCGTGAGATTAATTCACTATCACAAGAACAGCATGGAAAAGACCTGCCCCATGATTCAATTACCTCCCAATGGGCCTCTCTCATGATATGTGGGAATTGTGAGAACTACAATTCAAGATGAGATTTGGGTGGGGACACAGCCAAACCATAGCAAAAGCTAAGGTAGCCCTTAGAAAAAAAAATGCCTCTAGAAATACTGTTATCTATTCAACTGGAAAGAAAACATTCCCACTTAGTCAAAACGGTGCCATATTGATCATCATCATAGCCCTTTAGATTAGCCTGTGTCACCTCTACTGTGGCAGTAGCCCCTGATGGCCTCTCTCTCTCCCCCCACCCCTTTCCTAGGAGCTGGGCACTAGGGAGGCTCCTGGCATAGGGTGTGCACTGCACAAAGGCCTGGGCATCAAGAGGGAATAACATTTAGACAATGTTCCACTAGTTAAGCTTGGGCTTCTTTCAGCACTGTGCTGTCTGAAAAAGGAAGGGACTTTATTTTTTCTGTAAAGGCTACATTTTTTTTTCTTGTTTATATTCCTAGAGGGGGCAACTTTTAAAATTTTATGCCAAGGTTTTTATAGAGTAACATGAACTGTGCCTATGACTCTATCTGGGTATCTAGCAGAGCAGTGTTATCTCATGTTGAGAAGGCTCACTGAGCTTGAGTGAAAGTATGGTACTGAGAAATTTCATTGTACATCTGAGAGTCACAGGCATTTGTAGAACTAACATCTAGAGAGATGATGCAAGTCAGTGAGTTCAAGCCAGGACTCTTAAATCCCAACCAATACCATGTCTAATGTATTTGTTTCTATTTGCTGTTGTAAGAAATTACCACAAATAGTGGCTTAAAACAGCACACATTTACCCTCTTATTTCTGAAAGTCAGAAGTCTGAAATCAGTTTCACTGGACCGAAACCAAGGTGTCTGTAGGGCTGTACTCTTCCCTGAGGCTGTAGGACAATCCATTTCTTTGTCTTTTCCAGCTTCTAGAGCTTCATTGCTTGCATTCCTTGGCTCCTGGCCCCTTCTGTAATCTCCAATGCTTGCAGTGTAGCATCTGTCTTCAATCCTCACATTACTTTCTTTTTAGTATCATATCTCCTTTTGCCTTGTGGTTCCATTTAGGACACATCCAGATAATCCATGGTAACTTCCTCATCTCAAGATATTTAATTCTGTCTCCAAAGTTTCTTTTGCCACATACGTAACATTCACAGGTTCTGAGTTTTAGAACCGACATATATTTTGTGACTATTATTCAGCCTACCACATATGAAGTGTTCCCAGTTTGATCAAGTAGCATGGACAAACCTATTAATTATATATGGCAGAACATAAGGTTTTGGTGTTTTGATTATATGGGAGATATATACAGGAATTAATTGTAAGGAAAAGTAAACACCACCTGCACAGAATATTTCCAATGTATCTTTGAAGAGGGAAAAAGAATATGGAATTATCGGTTAAGAGGCATCAAGTTCCTTTTATTGACCGGTTAGGTAACACTGGGCACCCATAGAATCTCTGTGGTACTCAGTGACTATTTGGCCTTAAAATGAGACAGCTGAATTAGTAACCTCTAAGTTTCCGTCTGGCCCTAGTTTTTGTGTATGCAGTTATCATTAAAACACATTATTGGGCCGGGCACAGTAGCTCACGCCTGTAATCCCAGAACTTTGGGAGGCTGAGGTGGGTGGATTACCTGAGGTCAGGAATTCAAGACCAGCCTGGCCAAAGTGGCAAAACCCCTCTCTACTAAATATACAAAAATTAGCTTAGTGTGGTGGTGCATGCCTGTAATCCCAGCTACTCAGAAGGCTGAGGCAGAATTGCTTGAACCCAGGAGATAGAGGTTGCAGTGAGCCTAGATAATGCCAATGCACTGCAGCCTGGGTGACAGAGTGAGACTCTTGTCTCAAAAAAACAAAAACAATAAAACAAACACCACATTATTAAACAATACTGTGTATAAGAACAGGCAGTTTTATAAACTGTGGGGATTTAAAGATGAAAAAGACAGTTTAGTGATACTACTATTCTCTAAGTTTACCTTTAAAAATATTGAAAAACAGCAATAGCATAAAATATCCAAATTTTAAAAGAGAGCATAAAAATTAGAGAATGATGTGTGTTGATTATTTTGCCAAGAAGGAGGTAACATAAACTGGCAAGATAGAAGATGAAGAAGAAACAAACACCTTTTCTACTGATAGTGTTTGAGACACGTTACTACGAAATGTGGCACCGTCCCATGAGAGAAACCAGCAGAAGCAGGAAGGCCACTCTCCACTTCTCCCCTTTTTCCTGAAGCAGGTTTTAAAACCTAGGAAACGTTTTTTTCTGGCCTTTCCCTGAAACTAATCTGAAGACCCTCATTTGAGAGGCACCAATCTGTGCCTATAAAGGACCATCCTTGTCTCTGAAGACAGGGAAAAATCTGAACAAACACAGCTCACTAAGTTTTCCCTAGTTTTTTAACCATTAGATCATATCCTCTTTGTCCAATCATACTTCTCTACAACTATCCATATCTTCATTAAATCTAGCATAAAAAATGCAATGGTTTACACATTTCTTCAGGTCTTCATTTCCTTACAAAAATTATGTTAAATACATTCATATGCTTTTCTCTTGTTAATCTGTCTTTCGTTATAGGGACCTCAGCTAAGAACCTAAGATGAGGAGGAAAGACACTGTTTATCCCTTAAACTATTTAGGATATGCTCTTGGTATTTATGTTTAGGAAAAGGGGATTTGCTGCTCATTTTTAAAATATAGGATGGTTTTTGATAATTGATGAGTAGTTTCTATTTAAAGAATGTAATTAACTGATAAAATATTTGTGCTACTGTATTGTATTAGTTTGTTTTCACACTGCTATAAAGAACTGCCCAAGGCTGGGTAATTTATAAAGAAAAGAGGTTTAATTGACCCACAGTTCTACATGGCTAGGGAGGTCTCAGGAAAGTTATAATCATGGCAGAAGGCAATGTGGGAGTGAGGCACCTTCTTTACAAGGTGGCAGGAAGGAGAATGAATGAAGGAGGAACTACCAAATACTTATAAAACCATCAGATCTCATGAGAACTCATTCGGTGTCATGAGAAGGCAGGGGGGAAACTGCCCCCATGATTCAATTACTTCCACCTGGTCTCTCCCTTGACCTATGAGGATTATGGGAATTACAGTTCAAGATGAGATTTTGGGCAGGGACACAGCCAAACCATATCATGTATTCACAGATGTATATTACTTGAACTTGTTATCAAATTATGTGAGAAAGCAATGTTTTGTACTGGATAATGATAGAATTATATTCTAAGATATGTAGCTTAGGTATTAAATGGTCAATGTACATATCTAGAGTAAAATTTTTAGAACTAAGAGACAGTTTAGGAATCATGGTATAAAATTTTTTAACAGATAAAAAGAGTGATTCAGAATCTCTCAAATATTTACTAAAGAAGAATTAAACTCCAAATACCCTTCTTTCTTGTATCAGTGTTTTTCTCCTACAAACATTGCCTCCCTCAAATTAGAGGAGTTATAAATTGCTTAAAATATATGCTTTATCTGTAATTAACTCCAAATAGACTATAGAGAATAGTGAAAAATTAGCAGATTAACAAAATTGTGAAATTGTTTACTGTTTTATTCCTGACATTAATTATTATGCTTTCTGCCTGGCCTTAACATGTGTTAACATGAAACCAAGTGATTTAGTGGGAAAAAATGATAGCAAATCAGAAATCCTAAATTCTCGTTCAGATCTGATATATGTTAAAACTGCCACCATGGGGGAAAGTGTTTAAATTCTCACGGCTCTGTTTATTCATCTGTTATAAAGGTGAGGGTACAGGCACTGAATGAAATGAATCTGACTCGGTGAGGTAAAGAACAATCTTGTGAAATTCAAAGTGGGGACAATTGTCAAAATAAAGAGCAGACAGAAAGGTAAATAGAGGCTCATTAATCAGTCTAGATAATTTTTCTCTATGTGAACCCACGTATTGGCAGGAATTGATATCTTTATTGTAGCTGAAAGACCGGACCTTGACTCTCTTTTTCCAACTTTTACCGTCAGCACCTGCCTACCACTGTGGCGGGTATGAATTAATGCATAAGACTTACACCTGAAATAGTAGAGAATTTTGATTTCAATGCCATTGTAGTCTTCCTATCTACCAGTTTTCATAACACTTAGGAGGGAATACTGCTTAATTCTTTTTTTTGGTTATGGAACCACAAGATGGATCCACATCATTTTATTTTTAATTACGGCTTTAGCAGGAAACATGTTTCTTGCCTGCAGACCGTCACACCTTCCTTCTAGGAGTTTATTTATTTTATTTCATGTGTGACATACTCTTCATCTCTTATTTGAGGAGGAGTCTTGGAAATAGAAAACAGTTATATTAAAAAGAGAACTACTTAAAAAACAGACATATTCATTGTATTGCAAATTTATGGAACATCCCTTTGTGACACTCCAACTGACGTTTGCATCAGGTTAAAAAGTCGTAGTAAGTTTACATCTGCTTAAAAAGTCATTGTTTGAGAATACATGGACACAGAGAGGGGCCGTCACACACTGGGGCCTGTCGGAGTGTGAGGGGTGAGGGGAGGGATAGCATTAGGAGAAATACCTAATGTAGATGACAGGTTGATGGGTACAACAAACCACCATGGCACGTGTATACCTGTGTTCTGCACATGTATCCCAGAACTTAAAGTATAATAATACGAAAGAAAGTCATTGTTAAATACCCAAAGACCATGAAAATCAGATTTGCTGAATGTTTCATGTTTAACACTATGTTAATTTTTTCCCTTCAATTAAATGTTTTCTCTTTTTCTAAAATGGCCACAATATTTAAAACAGCCCTTTCCCGTGCCCCACCCCCCAGAAAAAGAAAAATTCCCCCTTACACCAGGAAAAAAAATTAAAGAAATTTCATTGCAAATGAGACCATGACACCGGTGATTTAAGTGGAATAGCATGTTCTGGGTTTCAGCAATAAGATAACAGCTCCCTTGGCTTCTGCTCTTGGAGAGGTTTGAACTATTTTGGCAGCTCCCTGGCATGATTTAAGGCAATGGGTCTGGCATGCTGCTCATATTAAACAGAGACAGAGCAGTGCAGGAGCTAGTGAAAAGCTTACGTGCCATTGACAGAAGAGCTCAGGGGAAAGTCAAAAAGCCACTTAAACTTATAGTCCATGATCTAAATTTTCAGTTTCGTGATGGAAAATAAGGGACATTTGTGTCAGTTAAACATTGGAGGCAGCTATTTAAGTATTTAAGCAAATAATTGTAGCGTTTCATTGGTGACTACATAGAAGGTACTGGTCCCTAATTGCAAAGACTAGCTTGGTGATGGTGCGAGATAATGTGGCCGGGGTTTACCAGATGCAAAATGAGTGCTTCTAATATGGGGTGTCACTAGATGTCACTCTGGATTTCAATATTTGGTACTCTAGAGATTTAGAAGCTTTGCCATTTTGCTACCAATGCTTCTTGCAGAACCTGAATAGACAATGTGAAATGTGCATGAATAACAGGGAACTGCTGACTGAATGTCAATTTTCAAGTGTGTGACTTCTATTGATCATTCATTATTGACATGAAGGTCTCTAGCGTTTTTGCTTTTCACTTTAAACTCGTTCTCAGCTAAAATTTCCAAGCATCTGAACAGCGAGGCCTTGAAGAACGGGATGATTCAGGTCTCACAGGATGTTTTACACAGCACTTTGACCTCTGCAAGAAATCACAAGTACTTTTCATAAGGACTCAACAACTGCTTTGAATAAAAATTCAAATTCCAAGACAGAAAACAAAGTACATCCCTTTCCTGTTTAAACAGGTTCATTCTCACTTATCTGAGTTTATAAATAGCCAAGAAGAACTGTGATGAAAAAAATTCTTACATTTTCATTGTTGTTTCACATATCAACATGCTTTATTTGGTGTACGGGTAATATGATTGTAGTGTTCCCCCACCCCATGGTGACAAGCGACATGCTGTACAGTATCCTGTGAATGTGGACCCATGGCTTTATTTCTTTTAGCTTTGTGTACATTAATTAGGTATACACAATCAGAGCGGAGTGCAGAGGCAGCTAAATAAACAAATGACACTGTGGAAAGGTCTTTCTGCATACTAATCATATCCTACATCTGCAAGCAAAGGCTCTATAAATCGATTTGCTCTTTCACATCAAAAGACAAACAGTGATGCAAGTCAGCAGTTCCTTTGTCAAAGTCACAGAGATTGCTGTTCTTCACAAACGCATCTTTACAAAGCGGGATTCAGCCATTTGACGATTAGCATTATTGGCAACTCTTCAAAGAAGATTCATCAAGTGATTTGCAATTGGATTGGTTACCATTTTTATGATGCTACTTTATAAAATCTAACTAAAGGTGATTGACATTTGAATTCTTGCTAGGAGGATGAGGGAGCCAGAAAGAAAAAAAGAAGTCTTCTGATTTCATAGAGACTGTGCCATGGTTGTGTGTGTGTGGGCTAATGCGTCAGCCACAGGGCACAGTTGGCAGGACCTGACATGACATGGATGCTGGGTGATGGGCATCTCTAAGTGGAGGCCAGGAGAATGGGTTCTTGATTGTCATATTTGTGCTAAAAGCACAAATGCCGAGTTTCGATGAGTTTTGCAAGGGTGTATTAAGATATCCTAGTTTGTTCTTCTGTTTGAGAACAAAATGTTAGTTTGCATTGGGTAAAGTTGAGGTGGTTTACTCCAGCTAGACACTGGTCATGTTACATTGCTTTGATACAAAGGTAAGGCAGGAGAGAAGTAGAGAAAGTAGAGGTGGAGTCTTCAGTATAAAGAACTACAAGATCTATAGAGAAATGAACAGTTAGGATCATAGTCACCGTACCAGGTTAGTAAGACTTAGGTTCTGCTATTGTCTCTAACAATAGACATGATAAAATTTGCCTCTGGTAAGAACCTGAAAATTGTAGTAACATTTTCTATTGAATTTGGCAATTCCTATTTAATCTAGTTATTAAATGTTATGTATTATTCAGCCATACGTGAGACACTGTTGAGAGGTAAGCCATCCCTAAAATCCACTAAGAAAGATAATATCGTGTCCTCTCCAGGTTGCATTTGAAACAGTTCAGGTACATAATTCAATTCAGCCACTATTTTCAAGAGTTCTGGCATTAACCTTGAAAGGCTTCGTTATTAAGGAATGTTCCTGATACAGTTAAAAGTTTAACTTGCACATTTATTTTTATCTTCAAATTATACTTTTAATTGAAAAGAATTTTCATTTTGGGGGAATATTCTTAAACTGTTTCCTGAAACATCAGAGAATCTGTTTCAAAACTCAAGTTCTTAGTCACTTCTGTTAGAAGCAGTTAGAGTCGTTGAATGAAACACAGGCTGGTCTTGCAGGGTGCTGCCTTCAGGAACATTACCGAGTGCTTCACTCAGGCCAGGAACTGATTTTAGACAAGTGATTCAAGCACATTGTGCCTCAATTTCCTACCTGTTAAATGGAGGCAGAAATATCGACTTATTAGGGAAGAGTATTCTGAAGATTAGCTAATAAATGATGGTAGGAAAGCTCTTTGCAATTCTAAAGTGCTGTATAAATGATATATTGTTATCACCATCACTACTAATAATTATAACGATCATAAAAAGTGAATGACTCTGCTGTGGAGAGCTTGAGTCTCACAGGAAAGTTATTTTTTCCTAGTCTGTTTTCATGTTTTAACTGGGTCCTTAAAGCTGCCTAATTGAATAAAAGTGCGGATTTCAGCGCGCTCCGCATTTGTAGCCTCACCGTGAAATCTTTGTTCCAAAAATCAGAAGTGGCTGAAATTATCTTCTGTGTGGGCTTTACATTTAGGAAATTGTTCCTATCATCAGATTGTTTTTAGAGGAGAATTGGTATTAGCAAGTATTTCCCCTTTATAGTTAAAAAACAGAAGTGTAGCCTGTGAAAAATGGTGTTGTAGAAAAGAAAATACCACGAAATATTGCCCTCTTATTATCTAGAACTCAGTGATATGCTTCTGAAAAGAAGAAACCAACACAAAATCAGACAGGGAGGCAAGCAGAACCATGTCTAGAAAATATACATTCACACTGAAAATTCTAGAAACAGATGTCACATACTTCCTTCACAGAAGAACACTCCAAGTTGATTCTCAGTGTATTTTCACTCTCTTTACACAAAATTTTTACTGTTTTCTTGAGGTACCAAATTAGAAGGAAGAGGAGGGCTGCAGAGATCAAATGCAATCACAGAGTTGGTTGTCGATGGCTGCACAGCAAACCACTCCAAATCACATTTATTTTGTTCATGGGTGTGAAATTTGGGTAGGGCGCGAAGTGGGCAACCCTGAGGCTCGGGGTTGGAACTGCTTTGCAGGATTACCATGCACAGGTTATAACTTTAGCCTGGTGCATCTTGGGCTCCCCTTTTCTGCTTGTTTACTGAGACAGAGCACTCTCGCACACAAGTCACGTGGTTTATGACTTACAGATAAGCAGCAAGGAACAGCAGCCTAGAACTCAGTGATCCAGTTCCCTGAGGCTCAGGAAAGCTGCCCAGGGTGGATGGAATCTTGTCTGTGAATGTCCCACTTGCACTGGAGCTGAGGGAACCAGGAAAGCAGCCCAGCCCGGGCTTTATACCCTAGAGCAATATCACATGCTGGGCTGATGCACAGCGGGACGTTCTCTCTCTAGGAGGCACTGGAATAGAGCCTGAGCTGTTCCAGCCATTTCCTCCTTATCTCAGGATGTTGCTTTTCCAGCATACTCTACAGTTATTATTGAGAACTACCAGTAAGAACAGGGAAAGAAATGGGTCATTCCAAGGCCACCTAGAGACCACTATGATTCTTCGGAACTATGTGATGGCTTACTGCATTTGATGTTTAACATTTGGGCTGGGAAGACTCAAACAGCTGAGGGCTGGAATCGCTGGGGCCCCTCAGGCCTTTTTCTCTGTCTCTTTGTGTTTTCTCCACATGGTCCCGCCAGCATGGTGGCTTCAGGGTAGCGAGACTCCTCTCACATTAGCTTCAGGATCCTAGGGAATGTACTTTGAGAGTAAAAGGGGGAGCCAGGAGCAAGCTAAATGGCTGTATGGTCAATCCTTGGGCATCTCATGGGTTTGCTGTCTTAAACAGCTCAGGCTGCTCTAACAAAACACCACTGACTGACTGACTTAAATCACATCAATTTATCCCTTACAATTCTGGAGGCTAGAAGTCTAAGATCGGGGTACCTGCATGGCCGGGTGCTGGTGGGAGTGGAACCCTTATCCTGGTTTGCCAGTGGTTGCATTCTTACTATATGCTCAGATGGCAGAGAGATAAATCACTGGTGCCTCCTCTTCTCCTTATAAGGGCAATCATTCTATCTTGGGAGTTCTCATGATCTTATCTAAACCTAATTATCCACTAAAAGCTTCATCTCTTACTACCATGACACTGGAGAGTTAGGGCTTCAACACATGAACTGGGGTTGGGGGTACACAAACGTATGGTCCATAACATTCACTTTTGCTACATCCTGCTCCCTAGAAGCAAGTCTCTGAGACCAGCCCTCTTCCAGGGGAGACAAATTAGACTCTCCTTTCTTTGGGGGAGATAGAAGTGTTAACAAACTTGCAGCTATGTTTTTAAACCACCATGATCAGAATGGAGAGGTGAGTGCCAGATGCCTGCATCCTCTGCGAGACTCTAAAGGTGGTGTCGGATCCCTGCCAGCCTCGCCCTGGTTTCCTTTACTAAGTTGATGCCGCCTTGCTTGCTTGTTTTAGTTCTTACATTTGAGAATTTGCAAGTGGTGTTTTCTTTGCTATCTGAAACTCTCTGTGATTTCTTCTTTCCCCACTCCTCTACTTCCTCGCCTGAACTCCAGCAATGCAATGTGTGCTTGACTTCGAAATCAGCTACCAGCTTTGTCACTTTAAACAAGATACTTTAAGTCCTCTAACTGGGGTGACAAATAGTTGTAACAGCTATCTATTGCTGCATCACAATATGCTTCAGAACATAGGGGCTTACAGTGACTTCTAATTTCTCGTGGTTCTGTGGGTTAGTTGGGCGATTCTTTGGCTGGTTTTTCCTGGACTCACTCAGGCAGTTGCAGTCAGTTGGTGGACTGGCTGAGGCCAGCAGCTGTAATATGGCTTCACTCACACATCCGTGGTCGACAAGTCACAAGGCCACCCCAGACTAAGAAGTGGAGAAATAGACTCTACTTCTTGACAGGAAATGCTACGAAATATTGTGTCCATGCTTTTCAATTTGTGATGTAGACTTACCTATTAGGGTTTTGTGATAACTGAATAAGATGATCTCTGTAAAACACTTCATATAACACCTGAATATAATAAGGGCATCAGAAATTCTAGCTGTCTTAATGGAGATTCTAGAAATGCAACATTCATAGTAGTTGATTATGGATTCTAAAAACAGATTAACTAGGTTTGTGTTACAACTGTACTACTTACTGATGGTGTAAACTTGTGAGCACCTTCTAGCTTTCTTTCTTCTCGTCTGTAGACCATTACAGAGTAAATGTTTAATAATATTACTGGATAAGGTTATTATAGTTTAGGTTTCAGATTAAAGATATGTCTGCTCCCACCCAGTCCCACTATTACATCTCTCGTTGTCTTCTGTAGTTTCTTCCATAACACTCATTCCAGCTTTATTTATTTGTTTAATGGCTATTTTCCCCTTTGTAAACATTTCACCCCATGATGATAGGAAGAGCATCTTTTGGGCTTTTTGTTTCCCACAACTACGTCTTCAGGCCATAGCATAGTGCCTGGCATATAGTGGGTGTTCAGTAAATACATAAATATTTGCTAAACTGAATACCTGCTAAGCAAACAGAGTAAGTAAAAAAGGCAAACAAATCACTCCAAAAGCATAGCAAGCCGGATCTGCTTAATAAAAATAACTTCCCTGTTTGTAGAGAGGACCATTACTACACACATATTTCTAAGTAATCTAAGACAGTTCTGCTAAATAAGGCAGATAATGGTGTAATCCATTTTGAAAGCAGTTAGAAAGTGTGTTGGTCTGAAGAGGTAAGCCACCTGTATTTGGAGACCCAGATAGTCTTTTGTTTATTGGATTTTTATGAAGCACCGCTAAGTTTCAGGTCTATGCACTAGGGATCCATCCGTGAAACGGAAGAATCCTTCCCTCATAGAATTTATATTCTCTACTAAGTGACTCCTTCCCCAAAGACTCTGAAAAAATCAAACTGTTACTATATAATCATTTGAAGCTCATACTGGGAAAATCTTTGTGGAACTAAAGTCTATGAGTAATTTTCTTTTTACTGCTTATTATTTTTTCTTGCAGAGTATCATTTTAAAAAATTTTCTTGGATTTTCATGGATCATTTGCTATTTTTTCTAAATGCTCCAACAAACCTGTTAAAGACTTATTCATACTTATTCATTCCATATGCTCAGACAATTCAAATGATTTCTATCGTTTCATTTTTTTTTCCCCTTGGACATCTTCCTTCTGCAACTCTCTGCCCTCCAGCTCCAAGCTGTGCATGGCTGGTGCCCTGAGATTTCTCTGTGCTGCCCTCCTGCATAGGAGTTCCTGTATCCTGAATCCCATGGTTTCCCCCTTGGTAGGTCTCTTATTTATTTTGCTAATGAACACCCTCCAGCAACTGCCTAACAGAAGAAGCAAAAGACTACCTTTCTGCCATTGTATATTAAAATTATGTTTATTCTACTTTCACATTTGATTCATAGCTTTGATTGATATAGTATTTTTGCTGAAAATAATTTTTCCTCCAAATTTTGAAGGTATTGCTCCAAAGTCTTCAGCATCCAGAATAACTATTGAGAAGTCTGAAATGATTATGATTAATGATCCTGCATATATGACCCTTTTTTCTTCTTTCTGGAGGCTTTTAGGGAATATGGAAGTAGCCTTTGGCATGGGGACTTAAAAAAAATTTTTTTTAATTGTGTGGCCCTTTTCAATCCAGAAAAATGTGTCCTTCCATATTAGAAAAATTTTCTGTAATTCTCTTTGGTAGCTTCTCTTCTGACTACATTTTCTAGAACACTTAAAAAAATCAGTTGTTGGGCCTCCAGATTAATTGTCTTATTTTCCTATCTTTTTTTCCCCAATTTTCCATATAAATGTGTTTTAGTTTATGAGTAGATAATTATATCCTCCCAAGACTCCTTTTGAATATTGCATTTTGGTTATTCATAAGTTCTAGGAATTTTTTCTTCTGATCATTCTTTTTTCACAGCACATTTGTATTATTTAATGATCACAATAACTTATACTATCTCTATGAGGGTATTAATTAAATTATTTCCTTAAAAAGTGTTGTTTCATTTAGCCTTTGCTATAAGAAACTCATTCAAAACTTAAAGGGTTAAAACAACAACAATTTATTATTCCTCATTATTCCGTGGGTTGATTGACTGGGTTTTTTTGCTGGTCTTGTCCGTGCTCACTGAAGTGGGTGCAATTGGTAGGCAGGTTGGCCAAGGGAGATAGCCAGCAGGAATGTCTTTCATTCAGGTTACTTCTAAGCAAAATGGCCTCAGGTGTAATGGAACTTAAATTTTTCAGAGAGGGAGAAAATTATTCAATTATTAGTGTTATTGTAGTTAGTATTGTTAACATAAGTGAGATCAGTTAATGGGACAGTAAGTTTGAATCCCTTATGTGTGGTGTTTCTTATACTTTATGTAAATCACACAGAAATTTCCTTTTACCATCAAGAGCATTTGCACCCATTTTACAAAACATTTATGAGAAGCCATATGTTTTGACATGAAGGAGGAGTCAGGAGACGTGGATTCTGAAGATTTGCTGAATAAATGCATCTGCCATGAACTGATAATGTTGCTCTGAGTCATTTGATGCTGTTGTCCTAGATATTTTCATCTGTGAGACAAACATTTTTAATTCAGTTACCTTGCTTCTCTTTCACCTCCAGAGTTCTATTGCTTTTATAATGACGCCACTATTTCAAATTACTATAAAAGTTAAATTCAGTGCTTCAGAGAATAAGTATATGGAGAAGCAAAGTCTTGCCCTTCAGTAAAAACAAATTGGCTGAACATCTTCACATGAATTGCTTCTGGCCTCACCTGGATCCTGAGCCCCAAAATCTTATTCACATCATCCACCTACCCCAGTCCAGCCCTGTTTATGATATTTTTTTCCTGTGTTATATACAATTTGTCAGTGTTATGTTTCATTCAATATCAAGTCCTTAGTTAATGATACAACTTCCATTTCAACATCATTTCTTTGGAAAATATACTTACAGAGGTCTAGGGAAACTGTGATAAATAGAGAAGACAACTTATATAGCTATCTATTGTTTATTTTACCTAAGAATACTATTTGATTGCTAGGGCTGCCATAACAACCCTAAACCCCCAATATCTCAGAATAGGATTGTGTTTGGAGATAGGGCCTTAAAGAAGTAATAAAGTTAAAAAGATGCTGTTAATGACTCCTAATGTAATTGACTGGTGCCTTTATAAGAAGGGGACATATTGCAGACTGGGTGGCTTCAACAACAGAAGCTTATTTTCTCACAGGTTGATCTGGGGGGTGGAAGTCTAAGATCAACGTGTCAGCAGTATTGTTTTTGTCCTGAGGCCTCTCCATGGCTTGCAGATGGCCACTGTGTCCTTATATGGTTATGTCTTTGATGTCTCTTCTGTATCCAAATTTCCCCTTCTTCTTTTTTTTTTTTTTTTCCAGACAAGGTCCTGCTCTGTCGCCCATACTGGAGCAAAGTGGTGCTATCATGGCTCATGGCAACCTTGAACTCCCCAGCTCAAAGACTCCTCCTGCTTTAGCCTCCCAAGTAGCTGGATCTATAGGCACAGGCCACTGCACCCAGCTAATTTTTTACTTTTTTGCAGAGACAGGTTTCCGCTGTGATGCCCAGATTGGTCTCGAACTCCTGGGTTCAAGTGATCCTCTTGCCTTGGCCTCCCAAAGTGTTGGTATTACAGGTGTAAGCCAGTGCACCCGGCTCAAATGTCCCCTTCTTATAAAGGCACCAGTCAGATTACATTAGGAGTCATTATAACAGCATCTTTTTAACTTTATTACTTCTTTAAGGCCCTATCTCCAAACACAGTCCTATTCTGAGATACTGGGGGTTTAGGGTTGTAACAATTAAACCTTGGGAGGACATATTGTGGCCATAACAAATACTTAACATATTGTTCATATTTATTTCTCAATTTTGATTAGATCACATTTAATATTTAAAAATGATGTCATTAGAAATAATTGATTTTTTTTTTGCATTTAAAAGTGGATTCAACTAGAAAGAATTCTGGATCAAGATTTGCATTTGCAGGTAGTCCAGGTCCAAAAATACTGCTTTCCATTCGTCCAATTACAATCTATTCAAGTCAAAAATGAAAGATACATTTCTGTCTTGAAACCATTGAACTTATCCGTGTAACCAATTCCTTACCTGTAAATAAAATCATTAGATTATAATAGCAACTCCCCTATCTTGAGCCAGAAATCAGAATCTCTAGGGTTGAGGTCCTTATTTTTAACAGTACCCTGGTGATTTGGATGTACATGTAGCCTTGGGGGTCATTAGATTAGACAAAACAGCAATACTTAAATATACTCATAACGAATTATGCATATTGATTTTTTTAAATAAAACAATAGGAATTCACATGTAATCTCCTGTATCTCTCTGGAAGTATAGCAATTCTGCTTCTCTGCTTTTCTGCCCTGAAAGAGAAAACAGAACCAAGTGTTAGCTGGAAATGTGATTTCAGTGGGATTGCTGGGTAGTTGTTCCTTCTTCATTTTACCACATATGACTTTATCAGTGTTTTATAAAATGCTCTTGCTGATAAACAGGGAACTTGCTTGTAATTTACATAAATTATAAGTACAGCACATATAAGATTCAACTTATTGTCCTATTAACTAACTTCACCCAAGTTGTTGAAGATAGTAAAATAATATTAAAGGTAGAAATAATTTTCTTCTCTCCTCCATATATGTATATGTATATACGTGTATATACATATATGTATGTATGTATATATACACATATATACATATACATATATGGAGGAGAGAAGAAAATTATTTCTATATATATATAAATATATATATCCCGTCTGTTCCCAATGAAACACGATAAAATAAAGTTACAGATCAGAAGTTCCAAATGATTAACCTGCAATTGAGCTTTGCTTGTTGCACACTGTTAAAATATTATTCATATTAGTAGTCAGTATTTGAAATGTGTGAGATTTCATATAAAAATACACATTAAACACATGTTCTGAAATAAAAACTTAGATCTGGCACTCGAGAGCCCACATATCTTCATGGTAACATCCGTAGAAAACGGGCAGCAGCTGCCCCTCCTTACAGCATTTGCCTTCCGGTTCACCTTGGATCCATTGAGTCCACAAGGTTGAGACTAAGGGCCAGTTCTCTTCGTTCCTCACTTCTTCACTCTTCTTTTTTTTTTTTAATGAGTTAATAGAACTGGAAATATTTATTTTACTTACGGGTCTTTTAAAATTAGAAAAACAAAAGCAAATTTCAGGGAAAAAAATGTTCTTTCACATCTCCCAGTAATCCATTTAGATTGTGTGTCTAGTGCTTAGAATTGGGTCCTTTAAGTGTACAATTCGTGCCAAAGTGCAATGGTTTCAACTCTTCTGCTGTGTCAGCGTACTTGAGGTCAGCACAGACTTCCGTTAGGAACAATGATGGTACTTTAAGATGGGTAGTGGGATGTGCCCAAGAAGAAATACGTTAGCATTGTAGGCAGGTAAAGGGAGGGTGAGTGAAGCCTGAAAAATTTCTCTCCACTTTTGATCTACTTCCCTGCGAAGGATGAAATTTCCCCCATTCTTTCTATTGAAACATCACTGTCCTCTAATATCTGCTTTAAAATAGAATTTCGGTTCTAAAAATGCCTCTTTATATAATGTAAAACTAAATACCTACTCCTGAACTAGATATTCTATTGTGTGTTTAATTTTGTTAGTCACTATTAGTATACACATGACCTCTTAGACTAAATTCGCTTTTTAAATGTTCATAACATTTTTTAACTCTTTGATTTTGGAGAAACTACTTTGCTTTATTAAAAGGAAAAAATAAGCTTATCTAAGTGAAAAATTCAGCATTGACCTCATTGAATGTTTCTGGAAACAATATAAACCATAAGATCAAAAGATGAATGGCTGGGGGAAGATCCAAAATTCAGTAGGCATGACCGGGGAAGCTCAATTAAAATCACAAAATAAATGCTCTTAATGTTCCACACCACCACACCACTGTGAAGGCATTTCCTAGGTTAGAAAACTGAGCTTTCACAACTCAGAGAAATAAATTCCTTGCTAATTTCCTCAGTTGTCTTTCATTTAACAGAGCTCAGGATGCCATTACTGTTATTGCATACCACTGGAAGGAAATTCCAAACACTCCATAAAAGTTCATATTCAGTTGAACTTCAGATAAACCATTTTTTTAAAAGAAAATATAAAATAACCATTACCAGATTTAACTCTTTGTCTTAGAACAGAATGCTGAGAATTAATGACCTAGAAGTCAAAATAGATATTCGGTGAAGACTTACTAGTTAGTGATGAGATTATTCAAAGAATTACCTTCAAAGTTTTAAACATCCCTTCACCAACTCATGACATTAAAACCTGTATCTTTTTGCTGCCGATCTCTCTTAGTAGCAAATCCCCCGAATAGACCCTGTATCCATAACAACTGGGCCTATAACAATTAAATTGCTTTCAGGTCAACTGTTTGCTTTTAAATGAATTGAGAATCTTTGATTATATATAAATTCAATAAGACAATGGTTATTTATAAACAAAGTAACCTGACCATTCCATAATTCTTTCCTTTTACTTTCCTTCTTTTAAGTAAAGTTGTTTAGTGGTGGTAGACTGGCTAGCAGCTGAGAATTCTTAAAGTTAACCATTTATGTGGGAAATACATTGCAATTTTTTCCCAAATAATAAATGTCTCAAAGTCCTTGCTGAGAGTTACAGAAAAAAAAAAGCAGCAATAATATTAACTGTTATTAAAAACTACCTGACTAATTGTGCATAACACAGACAATAGTAGCAGAGCTGGGCATGGTAGCTGAGGTGTCAGGATGGATTCCTGAGTTCACGGAACCAGAAGAGGGCAGGACCCACTCATGCAAAGGGTTTTAGCTTGTGTGTTCTTGCTGAAGGGCTTGAAAAATCTTTTCCCCTAACTTATTTCTTAGATCTCTGAATTTAACTTCAATATTAATTAGAAAGGGTAACTATTATAGATGCCATAGAACACTGGAGTTAGAAGAGTGGCTGTAAGTAACTGAATTTAAAACATCTGTCTCACAGATGAAAATATCCAGGCCAAGGGAATTTAATAACTCACTCATAGTAACACCATCGGTTCGTGGCAGGTATGTTCATTCAGCAGTCTTTAGAACCCAAGTCTTCGGACTCCTTCATTTCGTCGCATCTGATGTCCTTATACATATTTTGTAAAATGGGTGCAAATACTCTTGCTGATAAACAGGAAATTTTCATGTAATTTACATGAAGTATACACACCACACACAAAAGATTCACATTTATTGGTCCTGTTAACTGACTTCACCTAAATTAAAGATACTGTAATAACACTACATGTTGAATACAAGTAATTTTTCCTCGCCCCCTTGCTTAGAAATGATTTGTAGAACTTATTTGGATGATGCGTATCCATTTAAAAAGAGGAAAATTTGAACTACTACCTTATTCCTAAGCTATATGTAAAATTATGACTTTGTCCTAGTGTGATCCTCATCTACATGCATAGTTTTCCCCAAAGTCATCTTTTATATTTATCACCATGGAAGAATGGTTGCTGCCCTGGATGTGTGCCTGACCACCATGAAAATGGCAGATGCATTTCCAGAAGTTACGTCTTGAATTTTTTTTCTTTGTATTTTCTTATTGCCGTTTGCGCTATTAGAATAGTAACAGCAACTTTTAAAGTAGCAAAGTCCTGATTCAGAAGTGAAATTCTATAAAGCTCTTTAAATAGTTCACATGGATTAAAAAAATTAAACCAGCTCAATGGAGTGGAAGTGTTGCTCCCTCACTCCCTATGGTTTCTGAAAAGCCATTAGCAACACATGTCTCCTTTGAAGCATTTATGCTAACATTATTTTCTTTGGTTTGTTTCCCAGTCCTGCTGCCTTTCTTATAAATAACATTTGCAAAGAGGAACTTAACTGCACATAATGAGGAAAAAAGTTGTCTAGTTCCTTTGTGGCATTACGGTTGCCAAATGGCTTAAAGGATGACCAGCAATTGCACAGTCAACCAGTGAGGCAGAGAGATAAAACCATGGTGTCAGTACTGACCCTCACGAAAGCATCACACCTGGAAGATGCATATTTGAAATGCTGTATAATGGTGTTTCTGTGAATACGTTTTTGGAGACCTGAATTTAAAATGTGTGTATATGTACCTATACTTCCATACAAGGGATGGTGATTCAGTTTTTCATTTGCCCCACCTTCCTGCCACATACTTAACATAACCATAACTTGTAAAAAGAATAGTGTTACTTTTCACCACTCACTATTGTGTCTTATCTCTAGAACTTAAAGAACATTCATTTTTATTAAAATCATTTCCAGTAGGAAAAACTAGGTCATATGTCATGCCAGGACCAAGACTCAAAATGAGATTTGACATAACTCATGAGCCATATTTTTTATGTTAGTTAGAATTTTGAAGAGTGAATCTCCTCCAGCAGAATGTGTTAATGCAGCTATTTTGGGGAAAGGAGTAAAAAGAGAATGCTTCTAGGAAGATTGCTTGGGCAGAGAATTAAATGGTGTCCCTGCATGTTAGGGGGTTTGAAGACATTGGGACCAGATGATGCAAAGACTGCAGAAGAGTAGGAGCACCCAAATAAAAGAGGGCAGGAAGACGGCAGACCAACTGTGTTAAAATGAATGACTTTGTCATTCCCAGGAATACTGTCATTGACATGACGATGCAATTACAATAATCGTATTTGTATGCACTAGACAATTCATCAGACAAGATTACCTTTGAAAGTCACAGAGTTGCTTCTCTCAAAAGAAGTGAACAAAAATAAGTGAAGAACTATTTTATGATGATGTTGACTTGAGTAACATCAACCTGTGTTCTACCTACTCGAATTTTTCTACCCCAAATATGTATAGTTATGACGTGGCAGTAACGCAATTGCTGGATGAGGGGAAAAAATAGTCAATGAGGAATAAAAATGAAAGAAAAATTGAAAAGGAGTAAAATAAAAGTATTTTTTGTGTTCAACTACATTGTATTTCATTTGAATAAATATCAATAATTAAACAATAAAACAAATTGTGTAAATACTACAAATCCCCTTCAGGTATATTTATCTCATTTAAATCTAACAATAATCTCAACTGTTTCTTTAGTTTTCAGAAAGATAAGAAAATGAGCAGAGATTAGTTAATGACTTGGCCAAAGTCTCCTTGTTAATGAAGAGAATGAAAGAAAGTGCATGATCATTGATTTGTATCCCATAAAACAAATCCCATGTATTTTTAAATTACAACAAGATATGCTTCCTTTTAATACTAATGTTTGTATGCATCACAACATATATAAGACACTTAGGTTTAGTGTGAAACAAAAATTAAAATAACTCCACAAAATTCAGAGGCCATTTAGAAAGCAGGCCTTGTAAGGATCCTGTCATACATCCAGGTGTATTGCCCAGATGGCACAGGTATAAAACCTATGAAATGGGAAAAATGAGATCGTGAGTGCCGTTATGACTGTTCCACATCTATAATACATTCATCCCAAGAGGCAGTTGTACAGCTGTTAACATATATGGGCTTGTATTTTCACTTGTGCTTGCAAAGATATTTAAGATTTATGATGATGGGTATCTTTCCTCTATAAAGACTGCAAAATAAGGAAATTTACCAAGGGTATAATCAGGTGATGAGATGTATTTGCCAAGGATTATTACAGCAGATGAATAAGTAAGATAGTAAGGCTTCTACGTCATAGGAGCCATCTACAGAATAAGTAAAAATAAAATTTTTGTTACTTAGGTTTGGTACTTTGGTTTTGTCTGTTATTGCGTTATCTTTCATTAACTGCACTGCAGGAGAAATGGGAAGAAATTGCAACACTGCAATTCCATTTTCAGAGGAAAGGCACTTAAATATACTTTTAACTTGAAACCACTTTTTGAACTCCAAGAATTTTTCAACCATAAATTGCAAAAAGTTTTTTGCAGGGGTAAGTTATGATATTGCTATTCTACAATTTTAGTTAAAAATGTATTTTACCTGTTTGCGTGATTTAAAATAATGTTGAAACTTGCTCCAAAAAGTCTTTTAAAATAAATATTGGGGGTAGTATTAGTTCCCATTCTTTCTATAACAGCCACAAACTTAGTGGCTTAACGTAAACACAAATGTATTATCTTATAGAGGTTAGATGTTGAAATGGGTTTCACTTGGTTAAAGTTAAGGTGTCAGCACGGCTGTGTTCTAGAGGATAATTTGTTCTCTTCCCTTTTCCAGCTTCCAACAGCCACCTGCATTTCTTGTCCCCCAGCCCCTTTTTCCATTTTCAAAGCCTGTAGCATGGTGTCTTCAAATTTCTTTCTGACTTTGCTGCCTCACACTTTTACTCTTAAGGACCCCTGTGATTACATTGAGCCCACCTTGATCATCCAGGATAATCTCCCTATCTCAAGATCGTTAACTTAATCACACTTGCAAAGTCTCCTTTGCCATGTAAGGTAGACATTTGCAGGTTCTGGAGATTAGGATATGGACCCTTTTGGAAAGCCATTGTTCTGTCTACTGCAGAGAATAAATACATTTTACTTTCTTATGAAAAATTAATTTATCAGCACTATCACCTTTATATCCTATCTGAAATTTTAAAAACTTGAAGTATATGTTCTATCTCAGTATCATAAGTTCAGTATTGAATTCCAGATCCGATGCGATGGTTGACATATGTATAATGGTCAAAAGTGTTTGTTAGATGATGAAAAACAATTCTCAAGAAAGAGAACAATGTGTTCAGATTTTTAAAATGAAACATTAGCTCTTCTCTTCATCGAAATCACAGAATTTGAATTCAGCAAGTGCTAGGCAGAATATCAGTGTTCTTTAAGAGATGCTTTCTCTGGTTTTTCACTTAGCAGCTCCAATGATTATCAGGAAATAAATCAACCGTCAGCAGTCATAGACAGCTATTTAAATTTGAGGTTTGAACATCTTAATTTGTGCGTTAAAAGTTAAAGAGCCAAAGTCATGTTAGATACATGAAACTGCTTATGTGCATAAGCTATAGCACAGTGTTCCATGGTTAAGAAAGCATCACCTTGTTTTCGGCATTGAATTAACTTATCTTGAGACTTTCATTTGGAAAAATTAGGAAAATTATAATTAAAATCTTAGGAAATTTTGCAATACAAAGCAATTGCCCAATTTTCCACAGCAAATTCAAAACACTCAAAATTAGTAAACAAAAAACATGTCTGTTTTTAGGCATTGTAATTATACATCAAAATTGTCCTTTAGAGTCCCTGACCTGAGAATCCACAGTTGTTTACATTCAGTGTAATTGAGCTCAATATACTTTCTTTTTTATTTAACATTTTTGGACCAAATAATTTATTTTCTCCAAATGGACATGTTAAATATTGGAATCATTTCACTTTTTGGGATCTGTATGGATTTTGAGATTGTTGTAACAAGACTTTGCAACATAGAATTCTTCAGATTTCCTTTACTTTCTTTAAAACCGCAGTCATTAGGGGGCAATCAATACGGATATGAGTTTTTTGTGCCATAGAGTGAGTTGCTAGGAAAGAGATCCTACTCATCCATTAGATACACAATTAGTTTTAGACAATGTAATTCCTAAATTCTAGTCTCCTTTAAAATCCATTAAGATATACTATTCTTCCAAACTAGTTTCACTAAGTCAGTTTTACGACTGATCCAATTAATGAATAATAGCCTTACTTACATATAATAAAACTATCTCTTTCTATATTTCCAAGTTATTATCAGGTATCATGCAAAAACTTAATTTATAGAACAGACTGATATTTTAAATATTAGGGTACTAAATAATCAGTGAAATCTTGGAAGTTATAAGTACTTTACATTTTGTAAAATATTTTTTTAAAAGCATTAATTATATCTTGTAAAATATAGTAAATATGGCTCTTAGGTGCAAATTTTGATGTAATAATGGAAGTAGAATTTTTTTCTCCACTGAACACATTTTTAACAGAAGTAATTATTTGTTTCACAAAAATTATTTTTCTATTCAACTTTCCCATATACCAAAGATGTTTAAACATGGAATATTCCCATGCCAACTACTCAATTAAAAATGTGTGGGTTATCTATTTTTGGGATAATTTATGTCAATTTTAAAATCCTAGGTTAATTAAATTTGACCCCACATCCCAGCATGTTATTGGATATTTATTTAAGGAATGCAAATAAGTTTAAATCTAATCTTAATATTAACCACTGCTTATGTAATTAAAAAGTAGAATTGACAAGGGAGAAGAAAGGCATGCATTTTTAAGTGTACCCACACATACATGAAATGTCTGTGATCATCCATAATATGCCCTCCTACATGTGTGGATAATTTAAAGCTGGTGACATGGCATTGTCATTGGTTATTTTTTAAATTGCTTAAAAGCAACTTTTTAGACCTTTAAAAAACATTTTCCTGACCACACATGCTCATCAGACTATTTATATTGCAATAAAAATCATACTTTTATTGCAAAACACCAACTTTACTTTCCCAGTGTTCTATAGTTACTAGAATATTGCCTCCAGTTCTTATGGGAAGCCTATTTGTTCTCTTCAGAATAGCCGGAGAGCAGAACTGATTATCAAGTGAAGACTTGCAGCCACTCTGCAGACATTCCCTGACTTTGCAATGTAATAGTTGCATATTTTATAAAATCATGCATTGCTTTATAAAATGATTTAAGGCAATTGCTTACCAATATATTTTATTCTATTTTAAAATATTAATTTGAATGTATCCAATAGCACATTTTAGTTTCATATTTTCACTTGTCTACTGGATTTATGACACTCTTCACATTTTAATCATACACATGCTATCTTTTCAAATGAAACTTTAACAACATTATTTAATTTTTAAATACACGAATTCCCAAAACTGAAAGTTTTAAAATAGTATATATCTACATATATATATATATATATATATATATATATATATATATATATATAATAATGCTCTCACTAAATTCAGAATAGCCATTGAATATTGCAACACATTGGCTACCACCTTCTTGCTAAGTATGTGATATGAACCATGACATTGCAATCTTAAAACTGTAACAAGAATGAGTTATGTTTGTACTATTTCCCATTCTCATTATATTCTTTGTCACACAATGAATTAATGTTGTGCCATTTTCTATTCTCATTACAATCTTTTCCTTATGAATGGGGTATCAGAATTTTAATGTCTTTTGTAATCTGTGAAATATAGTAGTATGTTTTGTTATACTACTATGACCTTGCTAATATTTTGCATTTTGATTGGTTAGCCCAAACTGTAATATACAGGGTAAGGTTAGAGTGATTGGCCAATGAAATAATTCTTATTGTTTTGGACTGTTTTAATAAAATGAGTTTAAGAAACATTTTTAAAACCTTAATTTTTACATGCATAAAAAACGATAACCTTGGGATTACAGGCAAGTACATTTCTGTTTAGAAATCATATAGTGACTTTTCCACATAAATTGAATGTAATATAGATTATTTCAGATTATAAGAAAAAGTTAAAAATGTGTATTCCTGCAGATTTCATTGCTCTTTTATTTACTCTTTTTCTGATTTGAATGCACATAAATGTGCACAACAAAATGATTTTATTGTTTTGTCTACACCTTTGCTTATATCTTTCTGTCAGCTAGTCATTTGAAAAGTTGAACTTATGGTAAATATTTTTGCTCCATGAGATTCTCTATTATATTTATATGTTGTAAATTTAAAATCTTGTCTTATGTTTCCTAAGGTTATAAAGAATTTCTGTACAATTCCTAATAAAATAATATTTTAAAAGAATGATTTTGAGATAAGTAAAATCCAGACTTTTTTTTTTGTTCGTAAGCTTCTTTTATAAGATTGTTGCTAATTGACATTGTCACATTTATATTTATATCTTCACTTGTCCTAAACTTGTTTGGAAATAGATGTAAACAGCATGGGAAATACTTGACATATAAGAGTGGCTGCTTTTAGAAGAAAGTATATGACTGACAGGTAAATTGCTATATGTTTGTTGGGGGGTTGAAAACAATACATAAAGTTACAGAGGAATAAACATGGCAAATACATGGGCAGTTGGAAGTGAAAATTGTAACTAATGTGAGACGTCTTATTTGAGCATTAATTTACACAATGCATTCTAACTATTTTTGGTGAATAGGACTACAAAAGTGATAGAGCCGTAGATGGAGAAAAGGGAAGATAAAATTCCTGTTCAGTAAACTCTGATGATCTCGTGTTTTAATGAGTGCCCAGGCCACTTGGAAGTTATAGACAAATTCTCAGTATATTACAGACACTAAGAAATTAATCAAAATTGTGTCTTAAGTCATTGTTAAAACAAGTATTCCATTGGCCCTTTCTGTTTCATTAAATAGGATGTTAGTGACAGACTTTCCATGGTGAAATGGAAGTATCCAAGAGTTTTTTTGATTTCTTGAGTCCCAGTTTTTGAAAGTTGCTTGTAAATCTTTTAAATGAGTTGCTTTGTTTCTTTTAATTACCTTTTTTTCTGATTCAAATACAAAAATCTGTATCTTGGTACTACATTTTACAGCCTGTAATTGTTCTTTTCTTCATTCAGTCATTCAAAAACACTCATGTGTGATTATTTCTGCTGAATGTAGAGCTATATATTGTAACTTCTAATGCATTTATCAATTTTATTAGTAAGGAAGAGTGATCTGTTGCTCAAGAATTGAAACTATTATCTTTATGCCATTTATATATACAGCAATTTCCAATATTCATGTTAACAAAAACAAAGCTTTCCCAAAGGCTTATGATGGCACTTACAAATATAAAAGAAAAGGATTCAGAGACAAGAAAGTTCATTTTATTCACAGTCTACTCTAAACCTGCTGTGTCAAATCTGAGAATTTCCTTACTCTTTGGCAAAATAAAAGAACTTTATCATGCTTAAACATCTTTAAGTGTGCATGAGGCTACTTCTTTCCAGTAAATCTTTTATTCAGCAAATCATCCATTCTTCAGAAATAATGTAGATTTTTACAGCAATTACAAGTTTAAAGTTAGGCTTCACATATTTTAATGCCTTTTATTGTTTATAGTTGGAGTGCTCTAGTTTGCTGAATTCTGTTAAAGATGATGCAGGTATCTTGTCTATTTTTCTAATTTCAAAATATCTTTGATATGCAATATTTACTTTAACCTTTTTTATTGGCATTTAATTTATCAATCACTATTTACATTAAACATTTTAAAGTAAATTATGTCACTTTGTTGTCTTCCCTTAAAATTGTAAACATCATAGGGGTTTATTACCACATTTTTCCTTGTTCATTTTTGAATGGCTCTTAAGTTTTTTTCACTTCCTTCCAAATTGACATTTCATTAAACAAATTTCTAGATTTTTCAGAGATCACCAAGCCTAAAAACATTGTCACAATTTCTTGTGCTTCGCTGTTAAAAAAAATATTGGCTAATTTAAGAATCAAATCCATGCAGCAAATGGATTAGTAAAGAGAAATTACAGTATAATCATGGATAAATCAAGCCATACTCAGAGCTTTATTAAAACATAATTGGCAGGGTAACTTCAAGGTGCCTCAACAGTTATAGTAGCATCTAGGGATCAAGCTCTTCAATAATAATACTTGTTCAAGTTGTCCTATATGATTAAGAAAGAACAAATTGTCATGGTATCTTCCTTAGTCTCCCTTAGGGCCAAATTTTGCCTCCTGGCTTGACCCCAAGATTTCCATGAAGTCTAACAAAAGTCATGAATACACATCAAGGAAATAATTTATTTTCAAATGGAATAAAGAGAAAATGAAAGCATTGTGTGGCTACTGCCTTTTAGGTAAATAAGCATATATGATGATTATCTAAAATGTAACACTGACTTACCTAAGCCATGCTATTCTAGGTTGCATGCCTAAATAGTGGTGAGATTTGATATGGTGCTTGTTTCTATTCTGCTAAAAGAAAAATGGTTAAAATTTCAAAGATTAACTTTGGAGGTGAAGGATTAATCATATATACTGCATATTCACCATGGGTCATGATGGATTGTTCTCACCAGATTAAAAAACACTAAGTTTAATTTTCATGAATGTTAATAAAGCCAGCATTTTTGAGTTCTTTCTTCATGCTAGCCACTCTTTTAAATTTTTATACACAATTAATGCATTTTCACAACGGTTATTCAAAGTAGGAACTATTGCCTTTGCTCTTTTATAGATGAGGAAACTAAAGCACAAAAAGAAATGATGTAAATTTCCCAAATGTACAGACTAAATAGGTGGTGGATATGAGCTTGGAAACCAGATAATGTGGCTTCAGAGCTCTTGCTCTTAATCGTTAACCCACCTTCCTAAGTCAGAAAAATATCTGACTGTAAAGCTGTTTTCCTGTTGGTAGTATCAGCTAAAAGAGCTCAGGTACATCATTTCCCAAATCGGGGATCTGTGCCTTTAGGAATTTAATGGCCACTACACTAAACCACATGTAATTCCCCAAATATGTTAAATTAGAAAAATATTTTTTGAAATATTTCCTAATACATCTTCCCTTCTCAGCAATCAAACATCTTTTTGTTTTCCTGCAGTTTTTTCCCCCTAAGGCAAAGATGAGAGAATATAAAAAAAAAAAATAAAAATAATACAAAGGAAATCCTTCTTTAACAGGAAGGATATAGAGAGCCTTCCTTTTATCTAGGAGAGAGAGAGAGAGAGAGAGCAGGAAAATCAATTTGCCAGGAATGTCTTGTTTCCTGACCCCTCTACCAACTCCAGTGAAGTCTGTTAAACAATGAGAATGGTTTGAAGTAACTGCAGAGCTAGTTCCTCTGACCCTCAAGATCATACACTGAGAAAATTTCAAGTTCTCTGATTCAGTCCCTGTACCAATATGTGGACCTGAATCTGAGGAGAAATTGTGGCAGGGTGAGGTAGAGAGTGTGAGAGAGCCTGACATCCCTTATTTCTCATGGCCTCCAAATGTCATGAAAGAGATTCAGAGGTTGTCATAGGATGCTATGTGAGTCTCAGAGAGTATCTGAGTGTATCAGCTAAGAGAAAGCCACCATGTGGTGGTGCCAAGGCAGATTCTCTAAAATCGTTGGCCAAATGAAGACAGAGTTGAGTTTCATGGGGCTAAGCCATGTTGGGGGTCTAGGGGGTGGAACAGCTGCTTTCTCCAGGAGCCACACTCATAGACACTTGTCCATACAAAAAGAATTCCCACAAGTTATTGCAGCTGGATGACATCCAGATATCAGTCAATAAAATGACATCTCAAGTGGAGATCAGTAAAAGCCTGTAGAGAAGGACCACACAGAGGCAAGACACCCCTTCCTTCCACGATGAAATGACATGAGCTTTCCTTGTGCCATCTGGAGGCTACCAGAGGCGTAACAAAGACGAAGAAGGGTGAAGAAACCTTGAAATATAACAAGCTTCTCCAAAGAGCCAGTTTATGTCAAGGCAGGGGGGCTGGTTTAGAACCTCAGTATTCTTTCCACTTCCCAGTGAAAATGGTAGGGGAGAAAGGAGGTGCCCAGAACAAAAGAAAATTCATTTAAAAAATCTAAAACGTACATTTTTTGCATGTGCTATAGTTGTGAATAAATTCCTGTCTTTTGCTATGTACACTATGGTGTTTACTGTGCTTTGCATCTATTGATATCTGCTTCTTAGAAGCATGTCCTTTCTCTTTATCTCCATCTCCCTGTTCCCTTTTTTTGTTCATCTGTTGAGATTTGCCCTAAGGGGGAAAAATCCTTTGCCTTGTGGAAGCTTTCCAAAATCTGTTATGCAGCATACCTGATTTCAGTTCCCACAGAATCCTGAGTGCTACTCTACCATTGTGTTTTATTGAAATTTATGTTCTTATCTGTTTTCTCCCACGAGGCGCTGAGTCCAATGGAAGAAACCATGTTTTGTTGATCCATGTATCGCTACTCACTCGCACAATACCAACTAGAGCAAATATAGATGAAAGACTGGGATTTTCAAATATGGCAATCTGTTCAATATAAAAATTTCACATACATTTCTTTTTTGCCATAAGAATGATCACATTTGATTTTTTTTCTTTATTTTTAGGTAGACTAACATTTTATTTTGAAAATGCAATGTCACATATAAAGGTTTCTAGCTTTTTAAATTATTATTATACTTTAAGTTCTGAGATAAATATGCAGAACATGCAAGTTTGTTACATAGGTATACATGAACCATGGTGCTTTGCTGCATCCATCAACCCAACATCTACAATAGGTATTTCTCCTAATGCTATCCCTCCCTGCTGGCCTCCACCCATGACAGGCCCTGGTGTGTGATGCTCCCCTCCTTGTGTCCATGAGTTCTCATTGTTCAACTCCCACCTATGAGCGAGAACATGTGGTATTTGGTTTTCTGTTCTTGGGTTAGTTTGTTGAGAATGATGGTTTCCAGCTTCATCCATGTCCCTGCAAAAGACATGAACTCATCCTTTTTTGTGGCTGCACAGTATTTCATGGTGTATATGTGCCACATTTGATTTAAAAAAAAACTTTTGAAAGTGTCTTTGGAATATTGTGTAATAGTCACTCTGTTAAAACTCCTCAGGTCAGGCAATATCGCTGTACCTGACCTTGTTTTTTGGCATGTAGAATGTTTGAACAAAAAGGGACATTGAGCATGAGAGTCTAACTGTTGTTCAGATAGAGGCAGTGGGAATGACTCAAAAGATTACCCAGCAAAAACTCACAGCCTATTCATCTGGTGGCTTGAATATCATTTGTCCTCCTGGCCTCAGGAGTGCTGACCGGCTCTTTTCTTTGCCCCTCTGTTCCAAACACAATTCACTTTTCTGAATTCCCCACAGCCTGACTTACAGGAAGGGAAGCTGCTACCCTGAAGACCATACTTAGGATCCAATGATGGTAGAAGATTAATTATATGTTGAATTTTAGTATTAGGAACTCTCTGTCTTTAAAATATCAGTCTCTTTTTCTTTCTAAGATAATACATTTGGCAATCAAACTTTTTAGTGTTTATTTAACAACTTTGAGTGATTAAAGTACATTTATATCCTTTTGAGACTCAAAATTTGAAATAGATATTTTTGGTATATGTGTATTTGGATTGAATGTAGAGCCTGAAGCACTGTTGAAAAAAAACCATCAAGCTTTAATAAACTTGACACATGACTTGCAGTTGTACATCCAAAGAAAACAAATATAGTTCCTAATTAATTCACCTTAGAAATAGCAACTATTTGTTTAAAATAAGCTGTTTAGTGAAAATTATAGATAACTATTTGTAGAATTTTTAGTGTGTGGCTTTGTTAAAATTTTAACTGACATCGAGAGACTGCATATTTAAAAATATGTGTTTGCAGATCCTGTACTATAATTGGACTGTTTCTGAAGCCATGTTCTTACTGTTTTATTTGCATGTAATAGCAGTAGAAACTATCCATGTATAATATAATTAGGTGTCTTACTGAAAGTCATTTTTAATGAAAAAAAAAAAAAAAAAAAAAAAAAAAACCCAAATGAGAAAATTTTGATTTTTTACCCTTTATTCCTTAGTGTTTTTACTGTGCCCAGATTTTTTTTTTTGAGAAAATGTGGAATTTATTTTTATGCATTTATTTTATGCATTTTTCCCCCTTGGTCATTTCCACTGTTAATCATGAACACAATACTCTCTTAAATGAGATTATACTTTATATAAATTCTGGTAATGTTTAGTCATTTACATCATGTTGAATTTGTCATTCAGTCAACATATTATGTATCAAATAAATATCTACCATTAAGAAGTACAAAGACACATAAGACATGTTTTCTCTCTTGAGGGATCTATTTTTTTTTTTAAATGTATATATATATTTTTAATTGCATTTTAGGTTTTGGGGTACATGTGAAGATTGTTTCATAGGTACACACATGGCAGTGTGGTTTGCTGCCTTCCTCCCCATCACCTATATCTGGCATTTCTCCCCATCTTAGAGGGATCCATTTTAAGACACAAAACACACAAACACAAGCACACAAAATGCAAAAAGCAAACACATGTAAATATCAACACAAGGGATTACATATGTTAGCTGAATGAAAGGTGAGAGGATTGGATGAAAGCTCTGTAATCCTGAGACTGTGTCATCAAGCTATGCACAGGAGTTCTTAGTAGGGAATGATCATTCTGGGCAATGTTCTCAGCATTAGGACAAACAGATTATTTGGGCCAATACCTCACTGTTCCCTGAAGTCCTAGTTCTCTATTTTACAGCATTGGTTGAGTAGAGAAAGTTGTTTGATATTCAGGTAACTAAATAACAATACAGGTAACTAGTTAGGTAGGAAAAATGCTTTGAATGCATGCATAATAGTATGAATGTATATGGATGATTATGGGATCATGAAAGGGTAGCCAGAGATGGCTGAAGTCAGGGTGAACGTTGAAAAGTGGTGGAAATGAGACTAAATGGGAGATGGGTCAAATTATGAAGAACTTTAAATGCAGGGTAGGAGTTTGCATTGCATCTAATAGACTGACATCTCTGGAATTTTGTGAGCATGCATTTCAAATTGGGCAGTCTGGTATTTTGAGTACTTGTTCAGGAAGGAAATCGAGAAGGTAACAGATATTTTGATAAAAGGAACATTCTGTCAGAAAACCACAAGGATCAAGGAAAGAGTTAGGAATTTGCAGGCAGGCTTTGGTGTTTCAATTTGTGTGGTTTCTAGCCAGCTCCCCCTAATGAATGGGATGTGGCAGTGAAGAGGGACATGCTGAAAGCTTCCAGTCATTCATATTCTCTTTAATCTGGGGCATTTGAAATGCAAGAAAGTGACTGGTGTGGCAGCCTTCCCTGTGCATTTCAAATGTGTGAATTACAACATTGAAGAGGAGGAAGTGGCAAAGAATGTGGCAATGTGGTTTCATGATCCATCTGGTGAAAGTCTGTGATCAGCCTGTTAGAAAACCCACCTCTAGGCTATGTGGCACCATTGGCGGTTTTGAAAACGGAATGGATGTGATCAAAGTTGTTTAATTTGACTTTTAAGGGATGAAATATTAGAAATGAGGAAGCTAGTTGAGAAGCAATTGCAGGAGTCTAAGTAAGAGGTGATAAAGTGCAGGACAAGGCAACAAAGCAACAAAACTGGAAAGGAAGGAACCAATACAGGCAGCTTCCGAAAAATCACTAGTATGACTTGGACTAGAGGCGTCATTGCTCAGTGGAACTGGCTTATACTTTGAACAAAACAGACCTTGTGCATTTGAATTTTAAGTACAGTACATACTAGGTATATGGCTTTGGCCAAGTCGCTTATTGAAATATTTCATATTCATCCTGAAACATTGTAAGCCACGGAGAGGATATATAACTTTAAATATTGAATATAGATGACAGTGATCATCATTTTTATTGTTGTTATGTATGGAAATAAGATGGGAAGATGAGATGGGAAAATGGGAGACAGGTGATATTTGCACCTCAGAAACTGAAAGAATTGTGATACCATTCAAAGAACTAGGGAGCCAAAAGGTTGAATTAGTTCAACCAAAAGGTTGACATTACGTTGAATGACACTTTTGTTAAATTATCTTTTATCGATAGCTAGCACGGCTATATACAAGAAGTGCATTTTCTTAGTGTGAAATAGATTTCTCCAAAAGAAAACAGGAAAAATAAACAAACAGACCCTGGAACACTCAAGCAGGTGATTTAGACTCTACTGTGAAGAGGACTTCTGATGTTAAATGAGGGTTCTAAATTTAGTTTAAAATCCATTAGACTACTTTGTATCTTACTCATATATTGAATGTTTAATATGAGTTTACCTAAACGTAATGTGTTTCTATATTATTCTTCACAAAATGATCTCAATGGTAGCAGAGGCTGATCATTAGGTTCATGTAAGAAGTGACTTTCAGAAAGCAATCATTATCACTGTTAAATCTAAAAATCCAAAGGATATAGGATACTATAATTGACCAAATGAATAAGTGAGCTAGAGTGCAGGTGTACCCTTCTTGGTTTCAGTATCAAAATGGTTTTCAGAAGCCACGTTCATCTCTGGCATAGTTTATGACTTTGCATACAGTGATCTTAGAAAAAATAATATTTTAAAAGGATTGTGTTATGTAGAATTTTTGTTGTTTCATCTTCAGGACTAATGGGAATTTCTCCATGGCTTCTTTTAAGACATTTTATTGTGTGTCGTGAATTTTGTTAAAAGAGCGGGTTCTGAAAAGCTCTGACAGCCTCTTCAGCAAAAGATCCCAGATTGTCAGCCATTGACGCAAAGACCTGAATCTGCTTTGACACCGCAGAATAGGCTTCTGGCAATGTTATGTCTCTCTTTCAGATGTTTGGGTAAATTACACAGCCCAGAAACTGCATCATACATTATGCTTAAGTCGTAAACAAATGCTGCTGAGGTAAGGGTATTCCTTAGTCCACTGTATTTTGTTCAATGTTTTGAAAATATAGATGTCACTTGAATATATTAGTAAACATTTCTTTAGGGTCTGAATATGCATTCAAAGTGGCTTTTATAGCTCTTTTATTTGAGTTGCTTGAAAGAACTAAGCATCACTACTAATTCCAAGCAGCCATATTTCCTACCAATAAAATAGAAATGTAAAACATACCTGAAATAATAAGCATTTATGAAACAAAGGCTTCCTAATTACCGAGTTTAGTTGGGCTTTGTTATAGGCAGATAAGACCCCTCACAAAGATGTCTGCGTCCACATCTTTATTCCTGTAACTTGTGAACATGTTAGGTTATGTGGCAAAGAGGAATTGAGGTATAATGAAATTAAGTCTGCTAATCAGCTGATTTTAAAATAGGAAGATTATCCTGTATTATCTCATGGGCTCAGTGTAATTGTAAAAACCATAAACATGGGAGAGAAAGGTAACAGAGTTAGTATCAGAGTGATGCAATGTGAAGAAGATTCAGTTGGCCATTGTTGGCTTTGAAATAAGGGGGCCACGAGCTGAAGAAAACAGGCAGCAACAGAAGCTGGAAAAGGCAGGAAATCAGCTTCTCCCTCAGAGCCCCAGCAAAGAGCACAGGCTCGCTGATACCTATGTTTTAACCCAATGAAACCCATTTCAGACTTCTGATCTGAAAAGTAAGATAATCAATATGTGTTGTTTTAATCCACTAGTTCTGTGATAATTTGTTAGAGCAACAATAAGAAACTAGTTAATGCTATTTTTAAAATAAGATTTATGTGTGTCTGAATAATAAGGAAACAAATTTTTCTCAAATTTTAATTGATTAGAAACAAAGTTAAAATTTTCCATAAAATGACAATGTTTACTCTTAGCCTTCAACAAAACTCTGCATTTTGAGCAATAAATTAAGTAAGGTATAGTATTCTAAAACTTTTAATTTTTACGAATTTAGTCTTAGATATTTAAAATTATGTTACAAGATTTTTTTTTTTTAACAGAAAACAGTTTGGATGAGTTTCATCAAATATCAACTCTAGGCTTTTTCTCCAGCAAAAATTTTAGTAATTGACAATTAAAAATTATTGAAAATTATCAAAGGTTTTTTGTTTTGGAATGCATTTTCAACATATGCACTGAGTATATTGTTGAAACAAAATAGAAAAGTAATATACAAAATGTATTTTGGTAGACACCTAATATATTATACATGGATAGTTTCTATTGCTAAATAGGTATCAATAACATCTAGAGAGCTATAGAAAAATTCTCTCCCCCAATACTATTCCAAAATTGCCACCCAGGAGTATTGGAGGAAAATCAGAAAAATATGACACACTAGAATTGTAGCCTTCAAAAAATCACCATAAAATGTTTTAGATTGTCGACCCTCAAATATGCTTTGAAACTGTGATTGATGAAACTAGAGAATCTTCCAAATTTAAAATAATATTTTTTACATATTCATTTGTTGCATTTTTATGAGATCAGAAGTTATTACTAATTTTTTAAACTTTTAGTATGGAAACTTTTAAACATATACAAAATAAACAAGATCATGTGATGAGCCCTTATGTACTTATCACTCACCTTTAATAATTATTAACTCATGACCAATTTTGTTTTATCTACACCTCACTTATTTTCCTCCTCATCCCTAATATGTTTAAACAAATTTCACATTCATATAAGTTCATTCATATATATATTGCAGTATATAGCACTAAATTAAAAGGATTCTTTGTTTTAATATAAACATCTTATTATATCTTTGAAAATATCTTAATACTGTCAAATATCCAGAAAGTATTCAAATTTGTATTTCTCTCATAATTTCATATTTTTGGTAATGTTTTTATTTTAACTAGAATTCAAATAAAGTGTACACATTTTGAATGATAGACATGTGTCTTAAGTATCTTTTAATCTATACCTCTCCCCATCTCCTTCTTTGTCTTATAATTATTTGTTGAAGAAATCAGGCTGTATATCCTGTAGCATCTTCCTCTCTCTGGATTTTGCAGATTGCATCTCCATGGTGTAGTTTGAGGTGTTCCTCTGTCCTCTGCACTTTTGTATATTCACAATTAGATACAGAGGCCTGATATTTCAGCGTCAAGAGATCGTCTGATGCCACGCTGTCAGAATGCATTTTATTTTTCACTGTTGCTTTTAAATGATCAGCCTGGCTCATTTAAAATTTAATCAGAGCATAACACGTGGTCTAAGAAATTTTTTAATACTGTCATATCCCCATTCCAAAGTCTCTTCTGATGTCATTTATGACTAGAATAGAAAATATTTCCTCCAGAATAATGGAAATACTACTTTAAGAGACAAAAGTTCACTTTTTAAAGAGCTCATAGCTTTGCTTAAATGGGAGGTGACAAGGGATAATTTAAATATTTCTTAATTTAAATAATAAAGGAAAATTTAAATATAGGGTGTTTCTTAGTTAAGACTTCGTCTCTGCCCAAGCTGACTTAGAAGAAATAGAGAGGCCATATACAAGGAAAGATTATATGGAGCAAAATAGGTGGTATGAAAAATAACTAATATTTATTTAGTTTTTACCAGGTACTTTTCTAGGTTCTGTATCAATATTTTCTTATTAAAATTTCAGAACAAACCTCATTATAAAAATGAAGAAGTTGAGAAAGGTTAAATTATTTGCCTGTGGTTCTCTAGTGAGTGAATGCCAGAGCTAGAATGCAGTCAGAAAGGATGATTCCGAAATGTCCTCTTAAATGCTTAGCAAAATTGTCTTTAACAACCTGCGCTGGAAAGGAAGACTTACCTGTATAGGTAATTAAGAGCTGCACTGTTTTTGTTTTGCTTCTATAGATGTTGCCTATGAATTTCGTGTCTGAGTTTTGTTGCCTTTGGTTAACTGTAGGGTAAATTCCAGCCATTCAGGTGGAGAGGTTTGCTTTTTATTTCCCAGAGTCCAGAAAAGGGGGCTGCATGAATGCATCTTGGACTGTGAAAAAAGAAACATATGTATTATCACAGATATTAATCTAGAACTCTATTTTTTGATGTTTGGTTTCTTCCACTTTTATACTGTATAATTTATACATTTTAGTTAAGAAGTGGCAAAAATGCATTTTTCTTGTTTACTCTCAATCTGTTAATCCTTTATGGTGTAATTAGACCAAGATTAACATATATAACCTCACATATTAGATGTACAGTTGTAGAATTAGATCTCTCTTACAGTTTCTGCTTTCAAGATGTAATACATAGCAGTCCATGCACTGAGAGAATTCTTTAAAGCAAAAGGTAAAATAAGGATAAATGAATATAAACTTTGGATGTAGATTCACAGTATATTCTTCTTGTAACATTCATATTAGTGGAACACACACACACACACACACACACACACACACACACACACACTCTCAACTGCATAGATCTCTTTGGACCTTGAGTGGCACCATTGCATGGTAGCAAAATCATTAAGCTTTGGAACCAAGTTGTTTTGGGATTGGAACTCTTCTCAGCCTCTTGCTGTACCTGTGGTGTGTGGAACCTCTTTGGGACTCAGGTTTTTCTTTTTTACCATAAAATCGATACTATTAATGGATATTTATAACATGCAGATAAGGTATGTGATTCATAGTGGCACTTGGTAAATTTTAATTTTTATATTATAATTACTATTTCTGCCTTAAATTTTTACTTTATGTACTCTACTTGAAGATTTCCTTCTCTCTCTTTCAAATATTAAACATCAAAGATAATGTTGAGGCATAACATTTAGAAAAACCAAGCATACCCTCTACCCCGCAAATGTGCAGACCTTGACACAATCAAATTTTGAGTAGTCCTTCTAGGGAATAGAGCTACCAGAGGAGAATAGTGTAGTTTAGCTGAGTTTTCAATCTAAATTCAAACAATTGCTATCTTTGGAACCTTAGGTAATTTCCATAAAGTCACTGAACCTTGGCTTTTACATCTGTAAAATGGAGACAGTGCTGCTTGCATTATTAGGATAAAGCTAAGTTACTGGATTTAAAAAGCTACCAAAATATAATGGCTTAAAGATATAGTTTATTACACAGTGCTGTAGTGAGTGATCAAGGGTATTAAGGCAACAGCACTCCATGTAGTCATTCAGGTATCCAGGCTTCTTCCCTCAGGTTACTCTGCCACTTCCTAGGGTGATATTGTTATATGCATGGTAAAAGTTGGGTAGCTTCAATGTCTGAGTTCCTGTAAGAATAAAAGAAAAATATATCGTGAAGGTTGCAAATTCTATAGCCTCAGAGCCAAGTCTGAGGTTGTATGCATTACTTCTACTCAAAGTCCCTGTGCCAGAATTTCATCACATGGCAGTGTCTAACTGCAAGAGAGTCTAGAAAATACAGTCTAGCTGAGAGGACATTTGATTGGAAAAAAGAGGATATAAATTTTTGTGTTTCCTATCAGCCTCTTTCATTTTCTCTTTCACAGGATAATTGTGAAGATTAAATGGGATTATCTATAGCTTTGCACCTTGTGACCACTGAAAAGTGTTAGTTGGGCTACATTTCTGTTCTGCAATTCCAATGTCCTATGATGTAAGACTTAAGGAATCAAAGGATAGAGTTGGTGGTTTCCAATGAGAATACATTTAAACAGCCTGGGCAACATGGTGAAACTTCATCTCTACAAAAAAAACCCCACAAAAATTAGCCAGGTGCAGTGGCATGTGCCTGTATTCCCAGCTACTCGGGAGGCTGAGGTGGGAGGATCACCTGAGCCCGGGGAAGTCAAAGCTGCAGTGAGCCATGATTGTGCCATTGCAATCCAGCCTGAGTGACAGAATGAGACCCTGTCTCAAAAACAGTAACAACGAAAGAATATATTTAATGAGTAAACTGATGAAAATATCTGAGAACCAGAGGCACTTTGACATTTTGAATTCAATAAAAGGGTTAGCTCTTACACACTAGCTGAACAACTTACTAAATGATTCATGTTACTTTTTTAAACCTCCTAACAGTTTAAATAAGTTAAACAAGAGTACTCTTGTTTTTGAGATAAGGAAAACAAGTGGAGGGGAAATTGGCCAAATACCATGCAGCTGGGCAATGTTGGAACAAGAAGGAAGGAGGACTTCGAATACGGGTATTTTGACTCCTGAATTCTCCACCAGTAACTGTTCTGTTCATTTCAAGAATGGGGAAAACAACAAGACAGCTTAAGAATGAAAATTGGCTGACAATATACTTCATCATATTTGGGTACCTTGGATAGTGAGTGAATTCAGGAGAAAAGAATACTTTAAAAGTGAAACAAAGGGACTATTTTTTATGTATTATGTCACTGCCACTAATGGGAAAAAGTAATTGTTGGAAACTTAACTACAAAGGTTATCTTGGCATTGTGTTTTGTTTTATTTAGACATTGTCTTAATTAAGTAGTTAAAAAGGCCCTTTTGGTCTCTTGTTACAGGATGATCTCCTTTTCCATAAATTATAGCATTGTCTATAAAATTTTCTGAATAGTGGGGAACCTAGGAAAGAGATCTGTAAATGGAAGAATGCAAGAATGCACCCCTCAAATCAGTTAATCAGAAAGTTGTTAGTGAATATCAGAGATTGTCAGAAATTTCAAAATTATGCAGAAGAAAATAGCAAAGCAGAAAAGGAGCTTAGGATGACAGAAAATGCAATTCAATGCGAAAGTAAACAATTGAAAATTCTTTATTTTTGTAGAATCAGTCAAATATATTTTTCCAAATATATTTATACGTGGGTAGACACCACCCCAACCTCTACATACAATTTCGGTGCTTGGTATCTACTCTTAACAGACCAATATGTCTTAAGATGAGCTCTGAATCTTGGTGAAGATTTGTTTAGAAATAAAGAAATAGGAAGGACATTTCAGGTAGAGGAAAGAGCATAAAGAAAAACGAGAAGGTCGTCACATAATAAAGCTAGTCTGATACTGAGAAACATTTACACTGGAGCATTCAGGAAAAAAAATCGGAATTAGGACACATAGTCATTAAGGGCATAGATTTTTAGAGTTAGGAAAGTTTGATTTTTGTGTCTACACTTAATAACTGTGCAATCTTAGACAACTTTCATATCTTCTCCAAGTGTTTGTTTTCTTATCTGTAAAAATGGGGATAAAAGGCCAGGTGTGGTGGCTCACGCCTGTAATCCCAGCACTTTGGGAGGCCAAGGCAGGCAGATTACCTGAGGTCAGGAGTCTGAGACCAGCCTGACCAACATGGAGAAACCCTGTCTCTACTAAAAATACAAAATTAGCCAGACATATTGGCGCATGCCTGTAATCACATCTCTTCGGGAGGCTGGGGCAGGAGAATTGCTTGAACCTGGGAGGTGAAGGTTGCAGTGAGCCAGGATTACACCGTTGCACTCCAGCCAGGACAAGAAGAGCGAAACATTGTCTCAAAAAAAAAAATAATAGGGATAATAAAAAATAAATAGTATAATATACATAAAACATTTATCCAAATGCCTGGCCTATAGTAAGCATCAAATAGCAATAGTAGTTATAATAATAACAGAATATATTTGTTCTTAAGAATTGAGGCACTAGTAATTTCTAGTTTTCTGAGTTGTCAAATCAGACACACACACACACATAAGACATTTCACATTTAAGAAAGATTTGTGTGGCACATGGTTGTCATATAGGTTGGTGTGAGATTGTCTGCCAGGAAGTTACTAAACTAACCCTAGTGTTAGTTTCCCTGTGCTTTTTTTTTTCTGTCAATTTCCTGCCTTTATCACTTAAAATTTTGCCGTGCATTATTGTTATCAAGTGAAAGTTTTGAATGTTTGTTGCTAAATCCTCTGGTTTTATACAAAGGCTTCTTCTCATTTCTTCCAGTGGGTTCTGCTGATGTGGTCCATTGTTTGTTGAGGTGGTATTCACTTACTATCCCCAC
This sequence comes from Sapajus apella, assembly GCF_009761245.1. NCBI lineage: Eukaryota > Metazoa > Chordata > Mammalia > Primates > Cebidae > Sapajus > Sapajus apella. The sequence goes on along the minus strand of NW_022436949.1, from coordinate 19,011,731 downwards.
CCCACATTTGCAGATCTATTCAGAAAAGACAATTAACTGATCATCCTTTTTGTCCTGCCAGAAGCTTAAGCCCCGAATCCATGCCCCTGCATGAACTAGGATCCCTCTGAGCAGCCCCACCAGCCCTTCCTCTTCCTCCAACCTCTGTGTGGTTTGGAGTAGAGAAAGAAAAATCACGGTGCTCTCTTTCCATGCCTTCTCAAAGTACTGAATTGGGAAGCACTGGATCAGGTCCAGAGGTGGACCTGATATTTTTCCCACACATGACACATCACAGTCACTTTTCACTTCATAGCCTGACACCATCTTTAAATTCAGATAGTAAGCAGACACTAGTGTCTGCAATTATTACGTCCTCCAAACTTGAAGGGATATCATCACAGTCTCCTAAGGTCCATAGTAATTATAGCACCAGAAGGAGGCAGCAGATTTTCCAGTCAGCGCACATCAGCCTAAGAGCTCCCATTGTTGTTGGAAGCCTTGCCTCTATGAGTGATTTTCTTGAAGTCCTCTCCAATGTGACTTGGTGGGTTTTACCCTCTCTTTCTCCCCCAGAGGAATGGGGTTGAAAAAAGCTCTTCATCTCAAACACTACACTTTTTTACAATGCAGAAGATGACTCAAGTCTCCAGTTTCGTCTTACATAGCCAATGAAGTTGGGTTGGATGGCTGATGGTAGTGGTAAAATCTGTACTGCTTTTTTCTCAGCCTTGCTGGATTTGTTAAAGAAATCAGGACTTTTAGTGCTTTATCTATGTGAGCTTTGAGGAGGAATGGCCGATCCCAAGACATATGAAAAATTCCTCTCAATTTTCCATTAAAATATTATCAAATTTATTATTTAGCTCTATCCCATGAGGTAGGTATGAGTAGTATTCGAGTTTCAGAGACAAGGAAATTGGGATCTCTTAAAGACAGAGAAACCTGATTGATGTTACGCAGTTGATTGTTAGTCTTGCTAAGATTGGGAATTACGCCTGTCATTCTCTGAAACCACTTTTACATTTATACTATGGCATTTTAGTTCAACGAGTAAATCTGTTTAGTTCCTATAGATTTAATTTTTTTAGCACAGATGTATAGAATTGAAGAATTATACTCAGTAGGCTTATGATTTAATCAGATCCAGTTAAAACACAAGACATAAATCTTGAATTATTAGTATTATACAAGTAAACAAGCACCACCTGATAGATTTCCACTTAGATATTATTTATAGACTCAATTTTAAAGAGAGTGGCACTGCCTATAAAATAGAGAAAGCAAATAACCGTGGGTAGAGAGTGAATCTGCCTGTCTATATTTGATAAGTTAGGGGTGAGTTGTAACTATCCATCACTGAGCTCTTTGGCTTTAAAAAATAAAACTGATCATCTTATTATAAATTCTTGGAAATAAGCATCTACTTAAAAATAATTTCTTCTGTTGGCCTCATACTTGGCATTTCTCTGCTAGAAAAAAAATAAAGTTGAAAATCAGCAAAACCAGAGGAAGAAAGATAGTGTCATTATATTAGCAATTCTCTGTAAACTCAAATGAGTTAAGTATGACTCTTCTAATAGAAGACACCTAGTAATATTTCACAGTATGTTTATTCTGGCTTTTTATTGCATTTTTCTACCACGCAAATGGCATAGTTATTTCAAGCTTCTTGGTGTTTGAATCTGTAGTTATTAAGGCAATCCCAGCTCCACAAGGAATTAATGAATGTGGAGCATTGCACTACCCACATTAGGCTGCCCGTCAGCATCAGGGCAGTTTGCCTTTGACACAGGTGCACTGTGATTGAAGGCAGACTCCTTGAGTGCACGTGATGAGCCTATGGATTGAATGTTGTATCCTTGGCTAAAACAACGTTGCTTTGCAAATGTAAGAAAGTTTGTAACTGATGGATACGTAGATAGGTAGAAATGAGTTAGATGGATGGATAGGAGGTAAATAAATATGTTGATAGAAAATTACTTTCTAAGGATCTTTGTACTAAGCTTAAATGTATTTGTAACATCTTATGAAGGACCATGATGCCAATAATTGTTGGGTTTAATGAATATGAGAAATATAAGACCTTCAATGGGCATATGTAGATGAGAGATAATATTTAAAAATGCAAAAGTTAAATGATGAAGTACTTATCATTTTCAGACAAAAATTGGGCTTTGGCCATAAGAGTGGGTACAAATATGTTTATTGAGACCAATTCAGAAGAATGATAACTATTGTATCTATCTATCTATCTATCTATCTATCTATCTATCTATCTAATCTATCTTTCTGTTTATCCTGTCTCTCTAATCTTTCTATCTTTTCATTTCATTGTAGAGACCATGTGCCAACAATACTAGGGAGGTTTAGTTTTCTCTTCTTTGAGTTGAATAATTCTCTCTTGAAAAGGAGCCCTTGCTTTCAGTAAGATTTATCAGGTTAAAAAAAGGTTTTGATTTAATATTTGAAGACGGAGTTAACCTCCTGCTGTGCTTGAAGCATTTGAAAACCTGCTGTAAAGTGGCATTTCAAAGACAGCTTAATATTAAATTCAGCTTGCAATATTCATGTCTAATTGTTATAGGATGTGTTGTTCTGTTAATAAGTAGCAGACTAACAATGTTATTATGTTTGGCTTTCATAGGCATTTTTAGACCTTTGTCAAAGGACAGTATTCCTGTAAATGTGTTGAGAAACATTTATACAAGCCTGAACTCCTACAGTTAAAAAAAAATGGATTGTCATTTTTTATCTAGCTAAGATATTCTTGTATTGGTACTGTACTTTTTTATTTAAAAAAGAGTCTAGTTCTAAGTTCAAATCCACTGTACTATAATATAAAATGCCAATGACGACAATATAATATCTTCAAAAATGATACTGTCTTTTCTAAAACATGATTTACTGAGATCTATATATTATAAAAAGTTGTTTTTAATAGTTGACATTTTTTCTTTCTATTATAGCTTTTCTGTATGTTCAAAGTACTATATATATATATATACACACATATATATATATATATACACACACACACATATATATATATATATACACACACACATATATATATATATATAATTTCACTTTAGGTTCTGGGGAACATGTGCAGAAGATGCAGGATTGTTGCATAGGTACATACATGGCAATGTGGTTTGCTGCCTCCATCCCCCCGTCACCTATATCTGGCATTTCTCCGCATGTTATCCCTCCCCAACTCCCTACCCCTGCTGTCCCTCCCCTACCTTTTTACCTCTATAAAACTGAAAATACAGTAATGTTAGAATGCTACTTTGGGTAAGAAAAAAAACGATTGTGTATACAGCTATTATTAATCACTAATAGTATGACAGAAAAGTTGACTGTAGTGGGTAAAATCAAGTCAGTTTTATTATTCATTAAGACAATCCTGAGGTAGCTACCTTTCATAGAAAGAAATAAACAGTAGAATTATATTTCAGTTAGGATGTGAACTATGACCATATGCTAAACTGCTTGGCCTTTCTATAATCAGATTTTTCTAATGATTTGTGCAAATTTAAGCAATATCATTACCATCTATTATGATCACCATTATACAGAATTTGTTGTTTGATTTTTTTGGAAAAATATTAATAATTTTATATTTTCAAAAGAAAAGTCTTATCCCCAAATGAAATTTTAAAATATGTTAACTATTATCATAATCATTAAAAGTTATCTTAAATGACCTTATCAGTGTCCCACATTTGATGTAAGCAAAATTCCAATTTACACTCGAGTCGTTGACCATGACCTTGGCTTCTATAATGATTATTTTTGTAAGCTATTGGCATAGGCATATAATCCGTTTTTCATTGAATTATATTCATAGGTTTTGCTCATTTTGGCTTAGGTTTACTGGAGAGGCATTTGAAGAAGTTGTTTGATATTGGCCTGACATCAAAATAATGTATTTTCTTCAGTTTATAAATAAAGGTAGTGAGATTTTCATAACTGCTTGATCACAGAGGTCATATATTTTAATTTGTGGGATTTTTTTTTGTAGATAATCTTATCTCCTAATTAGGAGATAAATGAGAAAGTAAGAAGTCATCCAGTGTTTTTCCTTATGTTGTCATTTTCCCAATTTCTACTCTCTGTGTATCATCTAACACTTTTCTTTCCTCCCTCACCTAACAATAAGATAAATATTCAACCTAACTATCCATTCTCCTAGACTAAGACCTTCTTCTGTGCCTTCTCTCCCTTTCCTTTAGACTCTTCTAAGAGCCTCTTCTGAGACATAATTAGCACATTTTCCTCTTGGTTCCTCGGTTCCCTTAATCTATTTTCTTTCCTTCCTGGTCATATTTGTTGAAAATGCAGTCTACACTCATTATCTTTATTTCATTTACTTTCATTTCTTAACTCACTTCAATCTTATTACTTTTTCTATTTCTCTTTAATACAGAATGAATTGTTCCCAGCTTCCATCAAACGTTTCTAAGAGGGAGAATAGCTGTATGTATCAAAAAATATTCACTCTAGTTATTGAGACAACAAAACTTGCAGGCTCCACTAGGATACTTTTCCAGAGATCTAGGAGCCTGGAAAAATGGGGTAATGGGAATGGCAGGAGTTGTAGAATTCAAAGTGATATTTGGAAGATAGAATTGCAATCGTGACTTACCCTGGCACCCTTAAAACTCTGCTGGAATCTATAAAACACTCAGCTTTAACACAGGATATAAATACCTATATATTATAGGTATTTAGAATCTGTGTGTCCCCAGATTAGGATTAACCAAAGAATATGTTTAAAAATTTTTGAAATTAAATTGCACTACATAGTGTAAAGTGGTAAGTCTCAGATTGGGAAAATACGGGAATCTCAAATTCATTCCTTCTCTTTATATATTTAACAAAAAATAGAACCAACAACAACAAGAAACTATCTTGCTCCTATGGAGTAGAAGTGAATTTTAAAGCCAGAGCACAGAACCATTGTTTTATAGCTTATATAATTAATGTAGGCTATAAATCCCAACTTTATATTAGAAGTACTACATAAGTAAACCCAGCCCATATTTCTTTTTAACATACATTCATTTCAGATAGCCAGAAAAAATAATTTCTTTTATAAGCCCTGAGAATTTAATTTGAATTTGAGAATTAGTTTAGCTCTATATAGCACATGGGTTACTCGTAAAGTTAACACTTGTCTTTAAATACTATTTTTCCCCTAACAAAAGAATTAACAGATTCTCATTAGCAAGTCATGTTATATAAATTTTACTGTATGTACTCTTTGCTAATTTCACAATTGTTCCAATAGATTTCTCACTGGCTTTATTTTTCCCCTTCACTAATTATTTAAAGCATTTGCTTAAGAAAAATGTGCTGAGTGTTGATTCTGTTCCAAATTTTTTTGCAAGTGCTACAGATGCAAATAGGAATGAGGGGCATTCTCAGTTTTTGCCTTCAAAGTGTGCCTGGCACAGGAGTGGCCCCTTTCTGCTACAGAGTTTTTGCAAAGGTGATTCCATCTAGAAAGCTTCTCAACTACCCCATCTTCTTTAGGTGGCCTTAACATAGTCTTAGAGCAGCCTTTACTTTTTCTTTTATATTTCTCACAGTCGTAATTACACAATTATTCATGCAATAATTTATTCGACAGCCATATTTTCTGCTCACTTATAAATACCATAACAGCAAATATTCTTTCCCCAGCCAAGCACAGTGCCTGGCATATAGTAGCTGTCCAAAAATATTTGTGGAATATATGAATGAATGAATGAATGATTTAATTGCCAAGAAAGAGTAGATGGAGAGAGAAAAGGAGATAAATAGAGGCTTACCAATATTTTGTAAGTAAAACATGGAAATGAAAAACAGAGTTGGAGACTATCTTCATTTTACGGAAATTCCTGAGAAGTAATCTCCATTAAAAAAATAAAAGAGTTAAGTGTCATGTCATAAACTTCAAAGTTACAGTTAAGATAGGAGTTGCGTGTTAAAAGTGGTAAGTCATAGCCTCAAAGAAACATTTCCCAGCCCCCTTGTTTCCTGCTTTCTTAATCTACTTAATTATCTTCATAGTGCTAATAGATTCTTTCATATAGCTGAATCAATCCATTCATATATGCATGTATTTGGGTGTATTATTTTTACAAAGTGTATTATTATTATAATAAGGTTGTTAAAGTTTGCTTGTGATCTCTCTCCGTGCCATAAGAATGTTAGTTTTAGGAGTCCAAGGACTTGGGGTATTTTTATTTTTGGCATCTACACTGTCTAGGAGAATACTTAGTACATAAAGGAAAGTGAAGGCATTTTAGTTGAATGGTGTTGTATAGATTATTAGATTTAGAAGTTAGAAGGGCATTGATGACCTTAGAGAATTTTGAAGGTATTGTAGCCAAGACGATACTTTTATGTAAGTGCTATTGAGCTAGCCTGTAGCATTTAATTTCTTACCTAACTTTCCATGCTTAAACTCACTCTTGTCATATTGTTGAGATTGAAGTTTGGCCTCTCTGGCTGACATACTTCTAATGAGAACGATATGACAAATTATCTGTCCCTCCCCCACCCTCCACCACACACATTTACACAATATGCAGTGACCACAGAGGGCAGGAGAACTGCCGTTAGCACTTCTATTTGGAAAGAAAAGAGTGAGAGACAAACAGCTGTCTCTAGTCTTCAGCAAATTACAAATCTATCCGGGCAAGATTTTGAGAGGACCCCCCTAGTTGGGGGATGGTTTCTTGATTAAGAAATAATTCTGCTCTGTTGAGATGACAGGCTTTCTCCAGTTTTCTCCCTGGCCCTGCCTCCACCCCGCAGAGGCTTCTTTCTTTCCCCTTATCCTCTAAGATCACGCTAGAAATGGTATTGGCGATACGCTCTACCTGACAGCTTCAGAGATTTCTCAGGCAACTGCCTGCTCAGGAGAGGTTGGAGACAAACAGGCACCTAAATCTCTTAACAGTCACAGATTTTGTAATCCAGGTTCTGAGTTTCTTGGGAAGGCCAACTCTCTCAAAAAACCGATTTCACTTAGTTCCATAAGGCAGTAAGCATACCTACAAACATTTCTTTTGCAAATAAGTTCCTAGATCTGTTACATTCCTCTGCTTTCACATCTCCTCAATTTAAAGAAGCCCCCTTTGAGGTTATCGAGCTTCTGAGGGAAAGGTATGCCTCCACCTGCCCTTTTTCTGAGTCACTTTAAACTCTTTAGGGGTCTTAACAGTAGGTATAAAGGTCATCTCCTTGGTCTGATCTTTGTCACAATACCGGGTTGTTTTCTTTCTTTTTTCTTTTTTGAGACAATGTCTCGCGCTGTCGCCCAGGCTGGAGTGGAGTGATACGATCTCGGTTCACTGCAACCTCCACATCCTTGGTTCAAGTGATTCTCCTGCCTCAGCCTCCTGGGTAGCTGGGACTACGGGCGCCCGCCACCACACCCAGCTATTTTGTTTGTACTTTTTTTTTTTTTTTTTTTTAGTAGAGATGGGATTTCACCATGTTGGCCAGGCTGGTCTCCAATGCCTGCCCTTGTGATCTGCCCATCTTGGCCTCCCAAAGTGCTGGGATTACAGGCATGAGCCACCACACCCAGCCAAAACCAGGTTTTAATCTGGTTTGGTGGTACAAATGCCATCAATTCTAAAACTGTAAGTCTCTAAATTTTTAGAATTGCTTAATTATTTTTCATATCAGTTTTCAATCTAGATAGGCTTTTTTTCCCTGAATGCACAACTTCTTTTAATATCATGCCAAATACAGCCATTTGCACAAAAAGAACACAGTTAACGCTCTGTTCTCTGACGTCTCGCCCTAATGTGGCAGGTTCACCAAACACACATGATGCTTCACAAATCATAGTGGGCAACGATCTTAGCAAATATTTGCTTCTGTGAAAAATGGATTGCCATCTTTCTACGTTCCAATATCTATTCCTTTACTGCCCCAACCCAATTGCTAAGACAATGCCATGTATTTTGATTTTTTGTCATTATAACACTCCATCCCCTGTGTAAATTCTGTATTAGGATTAAACTAGGCTATGCTACAATAGCAAGCAACCTCTAAATATTAGAAACTTAATTCCATAAAGTGGATTTCTGTTTCATAAAGAGTTCAAACGAGGAGCAAGTCACCTGCCTAGTCACTACCTGCAGCCAACCTTGTGGTTACACCATCTCAGCAAATCATCTCATGCGCAATTTCAAAGCCAGGAAAGCACTCCTTTTCTTACTGCTCTGGCTTCCCTGTTGATGTGGAGGTGAAGGATGTTGCTCATCTTGTTCAGGGTTGCAAGCCAAACTTCAGAGAACCTTCAAGAGAGTCAATGAGCCTCAGACAGCTGTTTGGTTTGCAGGAGCAAGCAGATTAACCTTGCTCCGCTCCTTCTCCTAGACACAACTGGCCTGACGTGTCGTTCTGTTCGTCCTTGGAGAAAGTTCCTGCAAACTCGAGCAATCCTTCAGTTTCAGCTGGCCCGAAATGCGTCTTCATATTGCATTTCTCTCCTTCTCTGCCTCACTTTCGCTGTTCAGTACTCCAGCCAGCTGGTTTTGTGCACCCCATAAAATCACAGATAAAGAACAAATGAAGGCAGTAACCCAAAAAGTACACTACATTGCCTAAGAAAGCAGCCAAACTCCTTATCTGTCACTCAGGGTCTCACCAGCTGTGGAATGCTGTTCCTTCTTAGAAATCTGATTCTTTCATTTAGAAACATAGATCATGTAATTTTAGTTGTATCTGTTAGAACACCTGTTATTTTCTTACTTGGATTATATCCTTGGGGTGCCTTTATACATTAATATACTCATCAAATAGTTGCTTAGAACCAGGCTTCATACTTTACTTAAAGCAAGAATTCTACCAAGAGGACATAGATGCTGCCACACTGGAGTGGTGGAAATGATAAACTTGGTCACAGTCGTTCAGGATTTAATTAGGACTCCAGGATACAACTCAGATTGACCTGAATTTCAAAGCCTGTATTCTTCTTTGAAAGTTCTACTCACTATCTGAATAAATATTTCTGAATTATTATACTCTAACTATGTGAATATAGTGAGTTATTTATTTTCTACATTTGTGTATGTGGGAGTGTTAAAGTATTCAGACATCACATTTTCAGGGCATGTGGTGGTGAAGGAGATAGAAAGATGATACTCTGAGGACATCTCACATAGAAATCACATGAAAGTATAAATTTGAGGGAAGAAAATTAAAACACCATATGTAGCCATGTAAGAAAAAAGGCAGATATTTTGGCAAGAAATAAGAACATCTTCCTTCTGTCCCCTCCTTTCCTTCTTTTCGACAGCTCTGTTTTTTGTAAGACATAACCTTGATCTTTAGATGTGAAATAAGCATTCTAAGTCTCAGCCTCAAGAAACTCACTAATAACAAGAATGATGTATTTACTTAATTAAAGGGCAGAAGAATGACACTATGATTCCATTTGAATTATACAGAAAAAAGTATAAAAGTATTTTATGGTGTTGCAAAATTCTCCTACAACGTCTCAATTAATTTACCTCTATTTCTATGGTGCAGATATTAAAGTGAAATTTTAAAAATCAGACAAAAATTGATGAATACAATATTATCCATTTGGGATGCAAAGCATACCTTCGTGTATATATATATATATATATATATATATACATGAATGAATATACATATACATGTGTCTTTATAATAGAACAATTTATAATTTGTTGGGTATATACCCAGTAATGGGATTGCTGGGTCAAATGGAATTTCTGTGTCTAGGTCCTTGAGGAATCAACACACTGTCTTCCACAATGGTTGAACTAATTTATACTCCCACCAACAGTGTAAAAGTGTTCCTATTTCTCCACATCCTCTCCAGCATCTGTTGTCTCCAGATTTTTTAATGATCGCCATTCTAACTGGCATGAGATGGTATCTCTATGTGATTTTGATTTGCATTTCTCTAATGACCAGTGATGATTAGCATTTTTTCATATGTTCATTGGCCTCATGTATGTCTTCTTTTGAAAAGTGTTCATGTCCTTTGTATACTTTTGAATGTTTTTTTTTCTTTCTTGTAAATCTGTTTTAGTTCTTTGTAGATTCTGGATATTAGCCCTTTGTCAGATGAGTAGATTGCAAAAGATTTTTCCCATTCTGTTGGTTGCCAGTTCACTCTAATGATTGTTTCTTTTGCTGTACAGAAGCTCTGGAGTTTAAATAGATCCTATTTGCCTTTTTTGTCTTTTGTTGCCAATGCTTTTGGTATTTTAGTTGTGAAGTCCTTGCCTATGCCTATGCCTATGTTCTGAATGGTTTTGCCTAGGTTTTCTTCTAGAGTTTTTATGGTGTTAGGTCATATGTTTAAATCTTTAATCCATCTGGAATTAATTTTAGTGTAAGGTGTTAGAAAGGTGTCCAGTTGCTGCTTTCTGCACATGGCTAGCCAGTTTTCCCAACACCATTTATTAAACAGGGAATCCTTTCCCCATTGCTTGTTTTCATCAGGTTTGTCAAAGATCAGATGGTTGTAGATGTGTGGCATTGCCTCCAAGGCCTCTGTTCTGTTTATTGGTCAATATCTCTGTTTTGGTACCAGTACCATGCTGTTTTGATTACTGTAGCCTTGTAGTAATTTTCCTAGTTTGAAGTCAGGTAGTATGATGCTTCCAGATTTTTTCTTTTTGCTTAGGATTGTGTTGGCTATGTGGGCTCCCTTTTGGTTCCATATGAAGTTTATGGTGGTTTTTTCCAGTTCTGTGAAGAGGGTCATAGGTAGCTTGATGGGGATAGCATTGAATCTGTAAATTACTTTGGGCAGTATGGCCATTTTCATGATATTGATTCTTCCTAACCATGAGCATGGAATATTTTTCCATCTGTTTTTGTCCCCTCTTATTTCCTTGAGCAGTGGTTGGTAGTTCTCCTTGAAGAGGTTCCTTACATCCTTTTTTAGTTATATTCCTGAGTATTTTATTCTTTGTAGAATTGTGAATGGGACTTTGCTCTTGATTTGGCTCTCTTTAAGTTTATTATTGGTGTATAGGAATGCTTGTGACTTCTACACATTGATTTTTGTATCCTGAGAGTTTGCTGAAGTTGCTTATCAGTTTAAGGAGCTTTTTGGCTGAGACGATGGGGTCTTCTAGATATACAATCATGTTGTCTGCAAATAGATACAATTTGACTTCCTCCTTTCCTAATTGAATACCCTTTATTTCGTTTCCTTTCCTGATTGCTCTGGCTAGAACTTCCAATACTATATTGAAGGAGAGGTGAGAGAGGGCATCCTTGTCTAGTGCCAGATTTCAAAGGGAATGCTTCCAGTTTTTGCCCATTCAGTATGATATTGGCTGTGGGTTTGTCACAAATAGCTTTTATTATTTTGAGATGTTTTCCATCAATACCTAGTTTATTGAAAGTTTTTAGCATAAAGCACTGTTGAATTTTGTCAAAGGCCTTCTCTGCAGCTATTCAGATAATCATGTGGTTTTTGTCTTTGGTTCTATCTATGTATGGATTACATTTATAGACTTGCATATGTTGAACCTACCTCACATCCCTGGGATGAAGCCTCCTTGATCGTGATGGATAAGCTTTTTGATGTGCTGTTGCAATTGATTTGCCAGTATTTTATTGAAGATTTTTGCATCTATGTTTATCATGGATATTGGCCTGAAGTGTTTTTTTTTTTTGCTGAGTCTCCGCCGGGTTTTGGTATCAGGATGATATTGGTCTCTTAAAATGATTTGGGAAGGATTCCCTCTTTTTGGATTGTTTGGTATAGTTTTGCAAGGAGTGGTACCATATCTTCTTTGTACGTCCAGTAGCATTCAGCTGTGAACTCATCTGGACCTGAGCTTTTTTTGATTGGTAGGCTATTAATTGCTGCCTCAACTTCAGCCCTTGTTATTGGTCTATTCAGGGATTCAACTTCTTCCTGGTTTAGGCTTAGGAGGGTGCAAGTGTCCAGGAATTTATCCATTTCTTCCAGGTTTGCTGGTTTATGTGCATAGAGTTGTTTGTAGTAATCTCTGATGGTGGTTTGTATTTCTGCGGAATCTGTGGTGATACCCCTTTATCGTTTTTTATTGCGTCCATTTGATTCTTCTCTCTTTTCATTTTTATTAATCTGGCTAGCAGCCTATTTTCTTGACCTTTAAAAAAAAAAACAGCTCCTGGATTTATTGATTTTTTTGAAGGGTTTTTTGCGTGTCTGTCTCCTTCAGTTCTTCTCTGATCTTAGTTATTTCTTGTCTTCTGCTAGCTTTTGAGTTTATTTGATCTTGCTCCTCTAGCTCTTTCAATTTTGATGATAGGGTGTCGATTTTAGATCTTTCCTTGCTTCTCATGTGGACATTTATTGCTGTACTTTTCCCTCTAGACATTGTCCCAGAGATTCTGGTACATTGTATCTTCATTCTCGTTGTTTTTGAAAAACATCTTTATTTCTGCTTTCATTTTATTGTTTATCCAGTCAATATTCAAGAGCCAGTTATTCAGTTTCCATGAAGTTGTGTGGTTCTGAGTTAGTATCTTAATCCTGAGTTCTAATTTGATTACACTGTGGTCTGAGAGACTGTTATAATTTCAGTTGTTTTGCATTTGCTTAGGAGTTATTTACTTCCAATTATGTGGTCAATTCTAGAGTAGGTGCAATATGGTGCTGAGAAGAATGTATACTCTGTGGATTTGGGGTGGAGAATTCTATAGATGTCTATTAGGTTTGCTTGTTCCAGGTCTGAGTTCAAGTCCTGGATATCCTTGTTAATTTTCTATCTCGTAGATCTGTCTAATATTGACAGTGGAGTGTTAAAGTCTCCCATTATTATTGTGTGGAAGTCTTAGTCTCTTTGTAGGTCGTTAAGAACTTGCTTTGTTTCTGGGTGCTCCTGTATTGGGTGTGTATATATTTAGGATCGTTAGCTCTTCTTGTTGCATTGATCCTTTTACCATTATGTAACGCCTTTTTTTTTTGTCTCTTTTGTTCTTTCTTTGTTTAAAGTCTATTTTATGAGAGACTGGGATTGCAATTCCTGCTTTTTTTTTGCTCTCCATTTGCTTTGTAAGTCTTCCTCTATCACTTTATTTTGAGCCTATATATTTCCTTGCACGTGAAATGGGTTTCCTGGATACAGCACACCTATAGGCTTTGATGTTTTATCCAATTTGCCAGTCTGTGTCTTTTGATTGGGGCATTTAACCCATTTACATATAAGATTAATATTGTTATCTGTGAATTTGATCCTGCTATTTTGATGCTAGCTGGTTTTTTTGCCATTTAGTTGATGCAGTTTCTTCATTGAGTTGATGGTCTTTACCATTTGGTACATTTTTGGAGTGGCTGGTACTGGTTGTTCCTTTCTATGTTCAGTGCTTCTTTCAGGAGCTCTTGTAAGGCAGGCCTACTGGTGACATAATCTCTCAGCAATTGCTTGTTCATAAAGGATTTATTTATCATTTGCTTATGAAGCTGAATTTGTCTGGATATGAAATTATAGGTTGAAAGTTCTTTTCTTTAAGGATGTCGAATATTGGTCCCCACTCTCTTCTGGCTTGTAGGGTTTCTGTGGAAAGATCTGCCATGAGTCTGATGGGCTTCCCTTTGTGGGTAACCCAACCTTTCTCTCTGGCTGCCCTTAGCATTTTTTCCTACATTTCAACCCTGGTAAATCTGATGATTATGTGCCTTGGGGTTGCTCTTCTTGAGGAATATCTTTGTGGCATTCTCTGTATCTCCTGTACTTGAATGTTGGCCTGCCTTGCTAGGTTGGGGAAGTTGTGGATAATATCCTGAATAGTGTTTTCCAGCTTGGATTTATTCTCTCCATCACATTCAGGCACACCTATCTAACATAGATTAGGTCTTTTCACATAATCCCATATTTCTTGGAGGCTTTGTTCATTTCTTTTCACTCTTTTTTCTCTATTCTTGCCTTCTTGTTCTATTTCATTGAGTTGATCTTCAATTCTCTGATATCCTTTCTTCTGCTTGGTCAATTTGGCTATTGAAACTTGTGTATGCTTTGCAAATTCTCTTGTGTTTGCCAGCTCCATCACGTCATTTATCTTTTTCTCTGAGCTGTTTACTCTCATTAGCATTTCGTCTAATCTTTTTTTCAACATTCTTCATTTCTTTGCATTGGGTTAGAACACGTTCTTTTAACTCAGGAAAGTTTGCTATTACTCACCTTTTGAAGCCTGTTTCTGTCAATTCATCAGACTCATTCTCCATCCAGCTTTGTTCCTTTGCTGGTGAGGAGCTTTGATCCCTTGGAGGAGGAAAGGAGTTCTGGTTTTGGGTGTTTTCATCCGTTTTGCACTGGCTTCTTTCCATCTTTGTGGATTTATCTACCTGTGGTCTTTGTAGTTGGTGACTTTCAGATGGGGTCTCTGAGGAGACATCCATTTTGTTGATGTTGAAGTTATGTATTTCTGTTTTTTAGTTTTCCTTCTAACCATCAGGCCCCATTGCTGTAGGACTGCTGGAGGTCCACTCCAGACCCTGCTTTTCTGGGCATCACCTGCAGGAGCTGCAGAACAGTAAAGGTTGCTGCTGGTTTCTTCTTCTGCTATCTTCATCCCATAAGGGTACCCACCAGATGTCAGCCTGAGCTCTCCTTTACCAGGTGTCTCTTTGGATATACAGGGGTCAAGGAGCTGCTTAAGGAGACAGTCTGTCCCTTATGGGAGCTCAAGTGCTGAGCTGGGAGCTCTGTTGTTCTGTTTAGAGCTTCTGGGCAGGTATGTTTAAGTCTGCTGCAGCGGAACTCCTAAACTCCTTTTTTCCCAGGTGCTCTGTCCTGGGAAGTTGGGGCTTTATTTATAAGTTCCTGATGTGCCACTGCCTATTTTCAGAGATGCCCTGCCCAGCAAGGTGGTAGCCTAGTCATAGTCTGCCAGCAGAGGCGTTTCTGAGCTGCTATAGGCTCTTCCCACCTGCTGTGTGAATTTCCTTGCAGTTTTGTTTACAGAGGCACAGTTAGAACTGCCTCTGTGATGGTGGTCTGCCTCAGTAATTGTGGACTGCGTCAGTAGTGGCAGACTGCCTCAGTAAAGGTGGATTGTCTTGGTAATGGCAAACTGCCTTGGTAATGGTGGACTGCCTCAGTAATGGTGGACTGCCTTGGTAGTGGTAGACTGCCTCAGTAATGGCAGACACCCTTTCCCCCACTGAGCTGGACCATCCCTGGTCCAGCTGTGCTTGCTGTGAAACTCTCAATCCAGAGCATTTCGGATTGCTGGTCTTTGTTGGGGGTGGTACCTGCTGAGCCAGATCACTTGGCTCCCTGTTTCAGCCCCCTTTTATTCAGCTGAATGGGTGGCTCTGTATCCCAGGCATTCGAGGCACCTGCTGAAACGGCTGCCTGGATTTGTGTGCGTTTTTCTGTGGAGGCCTGCAGCGCCGGCTGAAACAGCTGTGCTAGAAACTCGTGGTGCTTTTCAGACCTAGGAATCTCCTGGTCTGTGGGCAGTAAAAACTCATTTGAAAATGCAGCGATCACTCACCCTCTGCATCCTTCTTGCTGAGAACTGCACTCCAAAGCTGTTTCTATTTGGCCATCTTCTGAAACATTTCTTAATGTAAAATCTTTGAAAATTGAACCTTCCAAGACAAAGCTAGTGCAGAAAGAATTCGTGTCACTAACAAATAAGTTATACTTCTTACCTATGGAAGATCATATTAAATATTTTTCCATTATTTTGTTACTAATTTTTTTTTGTTATTTCTCTATAATATCTACTAAGCATCCTTGATAAGAACGGATAATATTTCCAAAAAGGGAGCAAGGTTTACTAGTATAGTCATCATAATTATAGATTTTTTTGGTGAAAGTTTTCATAGACTCACTAAAATGTAACTCGATTTTAAAAGTAGAAACATGGCCCAATTAATTTCTTATTAAATTCATTTGTTCTACAAAGCTTTGATTTTTTTTTCTAAAGATTTTATATAGGACAGTTAGAAAATCTCTGTTCTCAAGATGGATAATTATTTTGTTCACTAATTCTTCTAAATATAAAGCTATACTAATAATAGGAAAATTAAAAAATGTTATTAACATAGTTATGTATTAAACCAATCTACCCTTTGGATGGAGGACTATAAAGTTATGTAATATAATTTCAGTGTCTTCTAACAATAAATCTTGTTCTTGACTGAAAGTCTTATAATCATATTTTAATTATTATAGAATATGAAAATGCTTGCTATCAATAAACTAAAAGTCATCTAAAATAAATGAATTATCACCTCTACTTCTAAAGTTAATATGAACAAAATTAATGCACAGAGAGGAGAAAGTATGAAAATTAAGGTAAAATATTGAGAGCACTGGACTTCATGTCATACCAGGAAGACAAGGACACTGTCCAACCAGAGGATATGTGCATCCATGTAGGATTTTAATTTCCTGCAAGATATTAACCTTAAAGAACATTGAAGATTGTAGATTTGAAGGTTTTATAGGGGATGAGATTTAGTTTGGTTTTGTGCATTGAAATGAATAACTTCCATTTAAGAAATTTCAATGCTTTCTCCATACTATAAAGCTATTTATGTATACTTGTAGGATGAAATGATTTGGAGACTGCAAACATATTTTTGTGTGCGTGCGAGTTTCAGATAGGACGTTGGTTTATAATGCAAATTTTATTTCCTGTGTGCTGCGTACCACTACATTTCCTTGGTAAATTTGCTAGATTATATAAATCTAATACATTTGCATATAACATGGAATTTACATTTGATTTATTCACTTTCATGTTGCAGATATAAATCTAACAATTAATAAACTTATGGTCTTCATTTTTAATCAGCAAAGAATAAATCACCTGGACAAGAATTTTATAATAATATAAAAAGGTTTTAGGAAGAAACTACTGAATATTTATTTAATGTTTTATTCAAAAAGAATAACATAAAACAGATTCTGTAAATGATTTCTATATAACTATAAGTATCTATGATGGAAAGAATTTTAACTCATTATTATTTTCAAAGATTAAAAATAAAAAATCAACCAGTCACATTACATAAATGGGCCACTAAGAAGAAATAATGACGCAGTTAATTTTCTTTAGTGAATAATGAAAACAAGTTTTGAAAAGTAAACATTTCATTTCATGTTTATTTAAAAATATAATTAGATTTTCTTTCAGTATTTTAATGAAAATAAATGAAGAATGTCTTAGCCTATCAAATGTTGATCTGAAATTCTTAAAAACAAATTTTTAATTGATAGATAAAATTGTATGTAATTATCATAATTCTTTAATTCTTATAAAGTTTTTGGGACTTGTACACCACGATTTACTTAGTGTAACTTCATATTGGCTGGATATTTAATTATATATTTAATTTGACCATTCAGTCATTATCATATTTGGATCTTTAGAGTAAATGAGTCTCAAACATGTATTGAGTGCCTATCTACTACAATGTGTTAGGCGCTGTAGGGGATTTTACTGAGAAAATCCATGCTTCCTAATTTTCTTCCCAAAGCAAAAGACATGTAACATATACTTGTTTAACAAATGCCACGAAATGCATAAATGTTCTCAATCCATTCATATTCAGTCATTTCCAAACTGCTTCTCATTCTGCATTCCAAAGGCCATGGATGACTTCTAACTTGTTTGTCTAAGTTAATCTGCTCCACCGATAGTAGCAGAGTGTGTATTGCTGACTGTTTTCTAGTTCTATTATTTACTTCAACATCTTCTCCTCAAGGCCTGAGGAGAAGTGTTATGTTACAATAACATAACACAAGTGTCAGAGAAAAAAAAATCTCCACTACTCCATCCATGCAACAGAGACAGAGCAATGCAAAGAAAAGATGTTTTTTCCCACTTCGGAGAGACACAGTTAAAGCAGAAATTTTAAAAAGTGGAAGAAGACAACGCACACTGGAAGGAGGAAAGAGAGGATTCAGTGACCTAAGTTATGTTGAAATTAACATGTATTTGAAATGAAAAAAATTGGTAACAGCATATGGCAGCAACAGTAAAAGCAGCCAAAGCAGGAGACCAATCATGTGCCATCAAAACCAGGAGAACTAAACTAGCACACATGCTGGAGGCACGAGTGGACTCCATGGTACTCAAGGACTATCGTTTCAGTTGCAGATGAGGCAAAGTCAGGCACTTCCTGGTATATTGAAGAGAGTTAAAGGATGATCAGAACAGTTATTTACTGTATTTCCATTATTATGACCCTATGTTTACTGCAAGGTTATGTGACCTCTCCTTGTACTCAGAGGCTCCTTTTCATTCGCAGCCAAATTTTTAGAAAAAGTAGTCTATAATAACTGTCTCTCTCTAGTTTTAATCACCAACACTCATCAATGCTAATGACACTAAAATATGGCTATGAATACCTCCAATTCCTCTTTTCTTTGGAAAAGATCTTCAATGAACACCTAATTATCTAATAGTAGGCACACTTCTCTTCTTGAACTTTGTAGCGTTGATGAGTTGAACACTTGCTCTTTTTCTTTTTTTCCTTTTCTTTTTCCTTTCTTTTCTTTTTTTCTTTTTATTATACTTTAAGTTTTGGGATACATGTGCAGAATGTGTAGGTTTATTACATGGGTATACATGTGCCATGGTGGTTTGCTGCACCCATCAAACCACAGTACTGTCATCTACATTAGATATTTCTCCTAATGCTATCCCTCCCCTAGCTCCCTAGCTCCCCACACCCGACAGGCCCCAGCGTGTGACGTTCCCTGCCTTGCATTGATGAGTCGAACACTTTCTCCTTTTCAAATATCTGTTTTCACTTTGCTCCAAGTGCTTTTTCACTTCAGTACTTTTCCAACAAGGTGCTGCTTTTTCTGATCCGTGCCCTGTTTTATTGATTACTCCTCTTAGTTTCTTTACTGTCTTTGTTCACTGTTATAAAAATGTGTCTCACCTGGGTTGTTTCATTCGTTCTTTTTGCTTTCCAATTCATTCTTCTCAATTCATACTCTGGGTGATCTCACCCATGCGCATTGATTTTAAATACTAGCTAGAAAAGAGAAAGGGATCTAGGAATGTTTCCCCTTTCTTTCATTCACATAGTTCCACTTCCTCCAGAAAGTTTTCATTGATGACTGATGCGGTTTACTTATATAACTACTAGTTAAGCCCAAGTGTACTTACCCTCATAGACATTGTTTCTCCTCAATGTTGCCCACTGGTTCATTTGATATTCAAGAGTTTTATACGCTTTGTCTCCTTACTTTTTCTTAATTATATTGAAAATCAGGAAACATGTTTAACTTATGTGCTGCCTAGGATAATTCATAAACAGTGAAACCTCTTTTGGGTGCTAAAAACTGTCTAAGGTTTTACAAAGATATTTTTGTCAATAATCACATTTTCAGAGTCCCAGTTGTTTTCATATTGAAAGCACATACACACTCACACTCACACACACGTAGAGACATTAAAAGCAGAGCATGTCACATTTGAAAATAAAAGCCATGATCTAGTTCCAGAATTCAGGTATTTTTGTTATATATTTTCTCCATTAACCACACTTCTAAAGTAAGGCTGCTTAAAAGCAGGAACATCACATTTTTATAATGAATTGAAATCAGCTTAAGTCTTTTAAAATTGTTGTTTAAACTCAGATATGAGTCTAAGACTATACAACATTATGAAGAAGTGTAAATAAAATAATGTTATAAGAATTAAAATGTGCATGTGAAATATAGGCATTTAAATGAGATAAAGAGTAGGCAAAAATAACAATTTATCTTTTATTATATCATTTTACTAATTAACAGATAATTCTTTCAAACAAACTCAAAATAAGATATTATCAATAAAATACATGATATTCCTTTGCAAGATGGTTTAAGAATAATAAATAAATTTTATTCGAGGGAGTTAACGGCCAGGACTAATGATGTTTCTCCAGACAAAAGTATCTTTTTTTTTTTTAATCTTAGAAGTGCCTTTTTTTCCTAATTAAAGCATTGGTGTTAAGATGGGAGCTACAGCTTTTGTTTATGTCTTAAATCTATACTAAAAAGGTAAAATAAGAAATAAATATATTAATAAGCTGCCATGAATGAAAAAGAGAAATCTTTGACCTAAAAATATGATGATTTAGTGTCTCCACTGATTGATTATGACTTGGCTCTTCTCTTCCTTCATTTAATTGAGGCAGGTTGAGAAAAAGAGCTTATTAACATTGGAAAGAAAAGCCTCAAAATGTGTATTTAAAGTAATAATTTGAAGAAATGTAAAAGTGTCTAAAATGTATGATTTTTTCATAAATACATATAACATGAAAAAACTTTAAATGCCTTTGCATTTAACAAATTAAAAAATTTAATTATTTGACTTTTTAAAATGCTTTCTAATATCAGAAAGTGTCAACCTTACATATTTCCAATATGTATGTATTTGCCATCCCAGCTTATAATTTCTGCCATGATTTATTTACTTTGGGTTTGTTTTTAGTATTTCTTTTCTAAATTCAGTTACCCTAATTTCAACCTTTTATTGTCATATCACGGCTTTTTAATCCTTATTTTTATTTTGAGGTTTTATTTTAAAGAGGATAACAGTAATAGTATGCGCTTACATTTACATCGGATGTAATATCTGCTGGCTACTGCCCCAAGCACTTTACTTTTATCAAATCATTTACTTCTTGTTAAGAACCTATTATTATCTTCCTCATTTCGCCAATGAGAAAATTGAAACGTAGAAATGAAAGCAATCTTCCAGGTTATTCAGCCAATAAACTGCAAAACTAAAATGGAATCTATGCAGTCGGGATGAGTGTCAAACCGCTACATATTGCTGCTTATTTAACTTTTGGGAAATAATGTAGGGTCTGTTTGAATTGTCCTTTTGCTTTTTGGCTTATTTGATTATCTGGCATGTAATCTTTCTTTCTCTGTCTCTGCCACTCTCTCTCCCTCTACGTGCATGTGTGTATGTTTCAGTGAATTGGTTTTGCTTAGTTCCATGCTGGATGCTGGTTTTTTCTTTCCCTCCTTCCCTCCCTCCCTCCCTTTCTCCCTTCCTTCCTTCCTTCTTCCCTCCCCCTTCCTTCCTTCCTTCTTTCCTTCTTTCTTTCTTTTTGTTTCTTTCTTTCTTTTCCTCCTTTCCTCCCTCCCTCCCTCCCTCCCTCCCTCTCTCTCTGTCTGTCTGTCTGTCTTTCCTGTTGGGCTCTCACTCTGTTGCCCTGACTGGAATGCAGTGGTACAAATCAAGGCTTACTGCAGCCTTGATCTCCTGAGCTCAAGTGACCCTCCCACATCACCCTCCAGAGTAGCTGGGACTATAGGCATGCACCACCACACCCAGCTAATTTTTATATTTGTTATAGAGATGTGGTCTCCCTATGTTGCCAAAGCTGGTCTTGAACTCTTGGACTTGAGCAATCCTCTTGCCTCAGCCTCCCAAAGTGCTAGGATTACAGGCATGAGTCACTTTGATGTTTCTCTTATAATGATTACTCATGTTTGAGTGAAGGAAACTTTTTAAAGCTAGGTATTTTACAGAATTTTGAATGATAGGGTACAGGAATGAGCTTGAGGAATTGAAGAAATGAGCAGGCACCTTCAGCTTACGTACCGTGTCTCTGAACTCTTTTTTCCCCACATCTACTTTGCTCTTTAACCTTGGTATGCACAGCCCTGTGTGGCCTTGGATATTTGAAGGTCAATCATCACTTTCAGTTGATCGTGATCAGCAGCTGCAAACCCCTTTGCCCCTGCCCCCACTTCACCACTTTGCCATAATCATACCCTATATTCTTATATACCTATAAATTTCCTTCAGGCTGGGTGTCTCTGCTGCTCTGAGGTGTAGAATCAGATTCAGAGAACCCCTTGAAGCTTGCCCATGACTTGGAGCTTCCTTTTCAGGTAAGGAGAGGGGATGCACATGGGAGAAATCTGGTGCTTCATGGGATCTATACAAATAAGGGTCTCCTCCATTGATTTCACCCACATTTTTCTGCCATTTGGAGCTCTTTCACAGAATTCGTGGGCAGGAGTTGTGGCTATTTCTTATATGTACTAAAGACAGGGGTTTTTTTGTGTGTTTGATTCATTTTTGGTTTTACCTGGTGCAAGAGAGATTGGGGAAATTGTTCTCTGTTCATTTTCTTGGCTTATGGCCCAATGTCTCATGCTACTAACGCATTCACGCTTTAGGAAAGCTTATCAATGATCTCCAAAGCCCCAACATCATAGACACTTTTCTGAACTCATCCTTGGTATTTGATGACGTCTCTCTGTCCTTATTTGAAATCCTGTTGTTGATTAGCAGCAGTAAGAATAATTGCCCCTGCCTCTCCTCTTGTCACTGATTGTAACTTTTTTGACTTGCTTTTTGTCTGGCTTCCTTTCTTTTTCCTTCCATGCTGGTATTCTCCTGGCCTCTACCCTTGACTCTCTTGACTTGTTCCGCAATATGCTCTCCCTCAGGGATTTCATCCCCTTGCATCGAACAGGTGCTTCACCTGCGCTGATAGCTCCTCCATTGGCAGCTTCAGCCCAGCCTTCCTACTATTTATTTCTACATTTATCCCACATTCCAAAACACTTTCCACTTCATGTCTGACAAGTGCCCCTTATATTATAAAGGGATGCAATTTTCGTTTCTGATAAACTTGTTCCTTCTTTATTTCATATGTTGGTTAACAGTATTGCTTTCCTCTCAGTTAAGCAAACCAGAGACTTCGTCTCTCCCTTGAGTTTTCATTTTCTGCATCCTGTTCTTCTTACATGACCCTATCCTGTGCTTCTGTTTCTGTGATGTCAGCCACATCTTTTTTTGTGCTACATTACATAAGCCTTTAGTTTAAATCATCACCAAACATCATCTGCTTTAAGGCAATTATCTCCCAATTTGCCTCCTGGTAGTCCTACACCCCTCCGATCCACTCCCTCCCTTGCTGTTGGAGGGATCTTTCTAATATTCAAAATGGATCATGTCACTTCTAAGACTTACTACTCCTGTGATTTAACCTCTCAGTTTTTCAGTTGCCTCCACTGCAAAATGCAGACAACAGTTTACTCCCTCATACTGTTGTTTTCAAAATTAAGTGGGATACATCAGGAGAAGTGCCCAGTGCACAGTAAGTGCCTCCAAAATGTGCCCACTTCCTGTGGATGCCCTATGTTCCCTCAAACTGAAATCCCTTCCATTTCCTGTGCTCCCTCTCATCTCCACACGTTTGCAGATGCTTTTTCCTGTAAAGCCTCCCCTCTTTCTTCAAATGAAGAATTTCTAGTCATCCTTTGGGTCTCAACTTATCATCCCATCCTGAGAAGCAATACCTCTGATACCTGAATAGTGGCTTTGGTGTCAATATTCCGTGCTCCCAAAACATCCTTCATGTCTCCAATCTGCTGATATCTTTAACTAGATATTAGACATTGTGGAAATCTAGCAAAGTACTTACCTAGATACCAGATACATGTAGAAATGCTTTGAATACTTCTGATTGAAGAAATAAAGATGTATTTTTAAAGGGCACAAAGTGTAGGCTTTTATTACTTTTTAAATTTTTTAATTTGACGATCTGTAGTTTCACCCCTGAGATATATCACTGCGGCTCATTCATTTGCTGTACCCATGAAGAGAACTCAGCTCAGTGTGTTTCTAGTTCTGCTCTGATTTTCTGTAAAGTACACATGGACCCAATCAATGGAAATGAATTTCTGCCTGCCTTGGGTATTACTAATAAATTTCTCCTAATATGGCACTCTTTCACAGCATTGGAATTATTTGCCAGTATTTAGTTGTATATCTAACTACCTGGTCAATCTGTGAGTCTCTTTTATTACTCGTGTTCTATCTTGAGCACCATAGTGGCTATTCTCAGTTGCTAACTCCTTCTCTCAGTTCTCTGCCTTTCTATGCCCTGCCCTGTGCCCTTGAAGGCTGACTGTGAATTACATCATCTGGGCTCCCTTCTCTCTGGCTTGCCATTGAATTCAGCCAATGGGAAGCATTGACAGGAGGTGGTGAGTGGGAGAGGAGAGTTCAGGTATGGAGAGGAAGGTTCAGGTATGGAGAGGAGGGTTCAGGTATGGAGAGGAAGGCTCAGGTATGGAGAGAAAGGTTCAGGTATGGAGAGGAAGGTTCAGGTATGGAGAGGAAGTTTCAGGCATGGAGAGGAAGGCTCAGGTATGGAGAGGAAGGCTCAGGTATGGAGAGGAGGGTTCAGGTATGGAGAGGAGGGTTCAGGTATGGAGAGGAAGGCTCAGGTATGGAGAGAAAGGCTCAGGTATGGAGAGGAAGGTTCAGGTATTTTGTCTCTTTCTGCTTCCTGACTTCCTGCTGTTGTAGCTCAAGCCTGTTTAGAAGCATCCCTTCCCCAGTTCACCGTAGCTACACATCTAAGCAGACTCTGGTTATACTTCTTTTTCTTTTGACCCTCCAAGCCTAATAGTGAGACTAATGACTTTCTGAATTCTTACCGTTTTTGATCTTGGAGGCTTGAAAAGTCATTGTTTTTTCTTAACTTTGCTCATACCTCCATAAATAGTCTCTAAACATTTAGACTAAATAATCTCTTCAAAATCCCAGCTGAGAATTTCCAGTCTTCTGTTACCCAAAGAGATCAGGTGTGAAAATAAGCACCTTATAGTGCCAGGCACAGAAAAAATGCTGAAATATAGTTTATGAAACAAACAAACAAAATAAGTAAGTAAATGAATGGATGCTTAATTCATTCAGCCCATCCTTTTCTGGTGAAAATTTTGTCATTATCTTGGTTAAATAATCTGCCCAAGTAAGATTAGTAGTAATCAATTATTGTGAATCTCTGAGAACTTAATCCCCACTAACAAAATACAATAACTGACAAAAATATCTCATTGGAACAAAACATTTAATCTAACTTTTCATGTTCTGTGGTACATTTCCTTCTTTTATAAAACAATGCACATTTTATGAAATCCATGCGGTTTTTTTAGAGAGTAAACGGGAATATCTCATTATTTGAGATGCATGTGTAGGTGGAGACAAAGCTGGGTGAAGGGAAAATGGTGTTACAGGCAGTGCTGAGGTATTCAGTATTAGAAGGCAAGAGATGCTAATATTTAATAGAAAGTGCATCTACTGAAGATTGTATTTCAAGCTGCATATCTCTTAAATTGATTACATTAAAAAATGCACATTGATAGATATTTCACAAGAACTATAAATTATCTCACAGTAGGATAGTAGATCAGCTTATATATGTAAGCAAATAGATGCTTACAGAGAAAACCAGAGAAAGGTAATTGTGAAAAGATCAAGAAAATATGATAGATAAGAAGGAAGAGACAGTTCCTAGAATCACTGAAACCTACAACACAAATCTCAGAAACAATGTTAGGAAAAATTGGAATCTAGGAAAAATGGAAAGATTACTTTAAATAATGGGTAATTTATTTAAGTAATAAATATTATTTTATTACTATTTAGTATTTAAAGTAACAAGGTTTACTATAAATGTTGAGATTTTTTAATGCCTTTACCCTGAAAGACTTCCTTAGTGTTCTAGATACAAAACATAAACTGATTATCCAAATTGAGAAATTATATTTCTGATGATTTGGCTAATATAGTAATTTAATAGATACTTTGATGTAGTTTTCTTATTTTTGATAATTGAGGATAGTTGTTGAAAGCCAAGGAGATTCTATTACTGCAAAAAATATGTAAGTAGATCTATTTCTTTTTAGTTTACGGGCTGGATTTCTACACTCTGGTGTTTATATTAGAGAGAGGAGAACAATGCATTTCTCCTATAAAATATTTAAGATGTCCATCATGGAAAATGCTCTTCCACAAGACCCTGTAGAGATATACAAGCTATTTTATGTCACAGCTACCACTTTAGAAAAAAATTCCCAGAGTGAGAAGGCAATTGCTAACTATTTTTCTTCTCTCTCTCTCTCTCTCTTTAATTTTTACTCTGAGGGCATCTCCTTGTGAAAGATTTTAGGTGAAAATTATATTTATCATTATTTTGTATCGTTCTTGTTACCAAGGAGTAGATATGTTAACTACAGTAACTTTAAATGTGCACATTTTGTTTGAAAAGAATTATGGAAAACAATCAAGTTAGTTTTCCATTAAGTTATATTTTTATAGAAAAGGTTACACAAGTTAGATTTATCTAATCAAGGAATAGGTATACAGATTTAGATATTTCAATTTAAAATTCTAAACATATTTAATGAAAGAATAGGATTCTACTGAGTTAATATTTGCTAGGGGAAACTAATTAATAGATTTCAGGAATCTTGTCTAGCTCTTCCTAAGATGATGTGAGGTGAATAAACCAACCAGTAATAAAGGTGATCATTTAATAGTTTATAGATTGACACGACTCTTATAAAGGTTAAATTTTCCTCCACTAGTTTTTTTCTCATTAAATTCCTGTATGCCATTTTCTACAGTGTGTTCTCTGGCAAGCGTTGAGTCATTGGTGCACGCAGGCAAACAGCCCATAAATTCACCCCATAAACACAGATATGCGCTCACATTCACATGCGTGTAGAGACTCACAGAGGTTTCAGCTCTGAGGTGAGGCGATTTCAAGTTCATCTGTTTAGAAGGACACTTTCATTCTCAGCTGTCAGAATGCAGTGCAGTAAAGAGCCTCAGTGTGGAGCTCAACCACAGCCTACAGCAGAGGATCTTAGGGCCCTACCACCTTGGTGCAAGGTCATTCAAATTCCCTCTCTCTGTTTTTCTCTTTCTCCTTTATCCAACTGGGAATTCAACAATACGATCTTGAGTGGAGTCTTCAGACTATACCATTAGCTTATTGAGCAACTGCACCTGCTTTTAAATTTTAATGATGCATTTTTAATATGATAAATGTAGTATACTTGAATGGTTTTATATGCAGGTCGGATAAACTATGTTTTTTGTTACTCTTCAAATATTACCTTCCAAAGAATAGGCTCATAATTGTAAGGCTTATATAGTTACAGATGTGCCCGGGGCTTAAAAATGTCTGCTGTTCTGTCTCAATGAACAGAAAGTAGATGTTGAAAGCAAGTGTTTTAAAAATTTCATAAATTGAGACATTTTAACTTAGAATTCAAGAGAGTAAGAAATATATTTTACTAATATTCTTGCTAATTGTGTTTAAGAAAACTTTAGTTTACTGAAACAATATAAAAATGACATGTAGAAGTTACCATGGAAACTATTCGGGGCTCCATTTTTTTCATGGCTTGGGGAAACAGAAATTGTGAAGGTTTGATATGGTAATTACCTGATTAAAACAGGAAATCATCTGGAAATCAGATTTATTTAAAAGTTGGGATCTCCTTACACATCCTAGATACCTTTAATCTTACAACTCCACAGGGAGCTTACAATGACCCAAAAGTAGAGATAAGGGGAAATATTTCTATTTTTATGAAAGGCTATTTAATCTGCAAAATGAAATAGAAGATTGTGATGAAAGATTGAGGCAATTTCTCAGGTAATTAAAAACGTTCTTTTAAATTATCCCAATTATCTGGATATTTCACAAGAAGAAAAGATGTTTGATTGGAATTAATAGGGTATTACACTAATTTCTGTAGTTTAGTTTATTTTTTAAAACATGCTTTGGAACATGTCATTGTTTTTTGAAGTCTTATTTCTTTGTAAATTTAAAAATCTCTAGCATTGGTTAAGAAATATTTTATATTTTTGAATAAGTAACATTCTTCCTTTGCTTTAAAATGGTTTTCTGTTCTTTCTGATGTAATTGCTACTTATACATATGCTTTATTTTTGTGTGGCTCTTTTGAACATTGCATATAGTTTAAAACTGCGTAAGTGGCTAAAATCAGAAACAATCATATTAAAATCATCTTCATTTAAAAAAAAGCATAGGAGGGATCAGAAAGCTTGTTTTCTGAAAAGAAACATTAGCAAAATCACTTTAATAAATCTAATGTGATATTACAGTAGTTATTTGAAAATGGTTCAATTTAGCCTTGGCTGTCTCATAAAACATAACAGAAAGTCCTATTGAGTTTGTAAAGTTAGATTCTGAAAACACTCTGATACTCTTACATCAGAACTACTCATATACACATGAAGTTTTGGATAATACAAGCAATTATAAAGGAAAAAAGCCAAATGTGTTCTACATATGCAGAAGGACTAAGGTTATACAATTCATATGATAAGAATCTTGCATATTTGGGTGAGAAAATTCACCAGATGAGCATGCCAGTTTTAAGAGCAATAATACATTTAATCCAACAGCAATCTTATATACAGCCACTCCTATATCTATCCCTTTGTCATAGAATTTGGCAATGGCTCAGTATGAACTAAGCCCTGAAGTTAATTTAGTAAATTGCTTAACCCACAATAATGGAAGGAACCAGGAAATTAGACAGGACTAACAGTGTGATAGATGTCAGGTGTAACAATATCTACCATCAGTGTGTGATATATTAACCCCAAATAATTTATGTTACTATTTGAAAATACTTTAAATCTTGTTTTATTTATTTAAACTAATTCATTGATTCATTGTGCAAACCACCCATTCTTAGAAAACAAAATCAACCTTTTAGCAAATGGCGGAACTAGAAAATAGAAGTGAAGTGATCATCCTTCTGACATTAAGGGACCTGGGTTCCGGTAGTCCTTTAGGAGCAAACACGATATGGGAACCTCCTTTCTTTTACTTGGGTTAGAGTCAATAATATTAAAGATTTTTTTTTCAGCTCTAAAATTCCTTGAAAGTGAAACAATTACTATTTCTAGTACTGCACATATCGGTCAACATCATTGTCAATCATTTGTGGGTTTGTCATCTCCAGTAGTCTGTGACCTTTTCCCACGCAGGAATTGTAACATTTCATTTCAGCAGACTCAGAGCTGAGCACCATGCCTGGCACGTAGTCGTGACCTAATAAGATGTGATGAATGTGTATACACAGCTATGATTCTTCTAATAAATGTAAATAGTTCTATGAGTATCACATTGCATATCCTTATGGTAGCCAATCAGCTAAACACATTGTGACTCATTTTTACAATATAGAAGGGATAGCAATAAAACCACATTCCTAATTCATATATGAGAGTCCTATAAAAGATGGACTTCAGCAAGCATCACAGCGAGGTTGGCTAACATTGTCTAGAGACCATGGATGAGATTACCCTCTGGACACAAGGGAAAGATGAAATTCTAGGATCCATGTGTACCATGGCCTCTTTGCTGAGATTACAAATGTGTGCACATTTGCTCCTGTTGCTTTTGAGCATTAATTTACTAGAAACTGAACTGAGTCCAAAATCTATTTCTATTCTGGCAAGGTAGCATGCCAGAGGTTTTTTTTTTTTTTTCTTTATGTGCTTTTGGCATATGTTCAATTATAATTAATTCTTAAAAATAATATTTCAGTTCCATTCTGGCTCAAAGACATTAAGTCTCAATAATATTTATTTGCACAAATAAGGACCTAGTTCATGCCTAAAAAGCAGTAAAAGTGACAGCTTATTTTGGGGTAGTGGTAAGAGGAAGGGAGAATTGTCAAGTACAACATTATGACTCCAAGAGGCTCTTATTTGTACTTGCAACATAGTGTCATTTAATGTAAATAGGACATTATTGATATGCAGCCCACAAACCACTACCTGAAATTGTATTTTTTTTATTTGTTTCCTTTTGTGTTTTCCATATTCACCATTAGACTTTGAGCTCTGTTTTTTTTTTTTTTTTTCTGCTTTATCCCAAGTGTCTGGTTACCCAATGAGTATTTACTCAGTGAATTAATACAGTCATTCTCCAAGAATCTGTGGAATATTTACTGTGTGCAATATTGTTTTAGTGACTTGGTGGACTCAAAAGAAATCATAAAGATACTCACTTAAATATAAAGTGGCCACTGGTTACTTATAATAATTAGCAAAGCATAAAAACAGTTTGTAATGAAATACAGGATAATTGTAGGAAATGATTTTTTCTTTTTCAGTAGGGGTATTGAGTAACCAAGAGATGCACATGGTTTAGAGACAGATGTCTTCATGTAGGCACTGGGACTTGAACATAACCTTGATGACGTGTTATATATTATATATACATATATAACAATATGGGGTAACTGTGAACTAAGAAGTGATACTAGATGTTCTACCTTTTGGGACAGTAAGGAGTTTTCTTTGACTAGAGTAAACGGTGTAAATGGAAAGTAATTTGGAGATTAGTATGGATATCATTACAAAGGTCCTTTAAAGAGGTAGGGACATTTTTTTATGATTTAGTAGACAGAAGAGTGACATAATGAAGATGGTATTTTAGGAAAATGAATGTAGCAGTGATATTTAGGATCATTTGGAATGTTGGTGGACTCTGAAATCTGGGTGATTATTTAAAGACAGATAATAGCAGTAATTCATATATTAGATCATAGGGGCATAATACCATAGTCAGAATGGAGAAAGAGGCTCCAAAAGATGTTATAAAGAATCGGACACTTTTAAGTAACTGGAGTAGATGAAGGGAAGAGATATGTCAAAGCTGATTAGGTTTTGATTCAGAGTGATTGGGAGAATGTGGTATCTATTGTTAGAGAAGTGTAGAAGGAAAACTAGTTTTGAGGAAGAGGACAGAATTTGATTTTTGTGTAGACACAACTGGGGTCACTTGGGCAAATCTGCTTGCCATCCTTGCATAACATTAATTAACTCAACGTTGTTTATTGAGCACTACCATGTGCTAGATAACATGCTAAGCAGTATAAACCCAACAGTGAAAAGCAAATAGATATTCCCTGCCTTTAGGGAAGGAGGTGATATCCAACTAAGATCTTTGGGGTAAGGGAGAGTGAATTGGCCAAAGAGAGAGAGAGGAACAGCATTCAAGACAAGATGGGTAGTATATATAAAAGCTCGAGGGCAGGGAAAGTCCAGCATATTTTAAGGGATTAGTGTAGTATGGCAGGAGGATGTATAGCGTGCCTTCTCCTAAATACATCATGATTCTAGTTTTGTTCACCCATCTTGGTATTTGTTGTTTATACGAGTGCACAAAAAACAGATTAGTTTCTGAGGGGGAAATAACCTCAGATAGTTTTGGGTAAGAAAGACTTACTACATCTATCTTTTTCATAGAAGTGACACTATGTGGCCTCCTGTTTATGTAAAGATCTCATTTAATCCCTTAGGAGAAAAGTGTAGCAGAATCTTCTGTACCCTAAGGGAAGCCATACAAAATGCCACTTTATATGCTAAATACGGGGAAGGGAAACGTTGCAACGGGCGTATAGGAACCTTTTGGCGAATAAGAGATTGAGACCTCAAATGACTGATCTCTGGGGTTAAAAGTTAGGGAAATCCATTAAGGTGGACTTGGGTGGCTACGATTCAAGCTGTAGATAGTAGAAAACATCAAGAGCTTCAAAAGAGACCTTTAATCTAGTGACCTGGGCATAAGCGAGGAGGGGGACCCTGATACCTGTGTGGCTGGGGCTAGGGTTCTTTAGGACTAAGAACGCCTAGCATTATATTGTGCTTACAGGAAAATGACTACATATATGAATGGAAATTTGGCCATGTCTTAATCACTTGAGGTCCAGAGCGGTAATGGAATAGTATCTGGTAGATTGTCCAAGATTAGTTTTCAACAATGTTGCATGTGGGTATAGCAACAGTAGTGAGGGGTTTAGCAAGTGGGTTGGCTGCTTTAGGCCCAGTGTGGCTCAGGATGATTGGATAGTCAAAGACCAAGGAGGCCACCCAGAAGAGACTGAACTTCCTGCTTAAAAGAGTGATGTTTGGGTTTTCAGAATATTAACAGGAAGAAACAAAAAGATGTGGCTGTAACTACTTCATAGGATTGCCGTGAGGATTAAACTAATTCAGACCCAACATTTAGATCTGTGCATGGTGTAGATTAAGTACTTAATAGTGAGAACTTGATTTGGTGAAGTAGCTCAGACTGGAAATAAATAAATTAGATAGATGATAGATAGCTAGCTAGCTAGATAGATAGATATTACCAAAATGCACTTCTCTCAATAGAGAAACTATCTGGGAAGCAATATCAATTTTTTTTCTGATGGATATGAAATAAAAACCAATGACAAATTGGTCTTAAGTTTTTTTTTTAGCTGAGACACTTGTATGGATGATAATCCCAAAGGAACCATGGCGATTACGACCAAGTGGTGAAATTTTTCTGAGCTCTGGGCAGCTCCTAGGTGGGTGTACTAATGCTCATCTTTGTCACTCGTTTTCCTCAAGATCTGAAGCTGCCAACTTACTCCCACTTTGTTCAACCAGGAATTGTCCAGGCTCATACACCTGGAAGCAATTCTGTTTCTGTGTCTGAAAATTAACCTTAGAGTTATGAGGTATGCCAACATGACTTATTAGGACCATCCTCCACAGACATGGAAGAGAAAGAGGAAGAAGTTGAATTGAGCAGAGAGGAGAGCTCCAGGAGGGCAGAGATCACATGTCTTTCCTGCAGTAGGTTTTAAGTCATAAACTTATTAGAGGGGCTTGAGAGAAAGCCTTGCCATATAACATGGCAGAGCTTCTCGGGGTAGCACTTTGAGGGTGAAATGTTTCTGCATTATTGCATCATCTGATCTGGTTTCAGGTAAGCACCATTATTTTCTGAGGTCTAAAGAACTTTTAGACGTATTCTCAATGTTACTGTCAACAATCTTTCAGAGAATAAAAAGATTATAGACAAAAAATTGTTGTAATTTTAGAAAAAAAGACATCTTTTTAAATTTGTAGATCCATAGTTCCTAGTATTCTAGAACAGTTAGTGAACAAAGGAAGTGACTGTAGCAGTTAGTGTGAATTTAAAAATTGTGCTAATCCCATTTCCTTCATGATAGTTTTACTAGACTGGGAGATAAAGTAAGTGTCATAGAGTGTACTTGACAATTTACCATGAAAGTGTTGTGGGTAGAATGGGAAAATGGTGACTGGATTTATAGGATGTGTCCTCATAACTGCCTGCCCATCAAGCCCAAACACATAGAAACCCAAGAGAGTCTTATGCCTTTTGCTACAACAGTGACCATGTCTTAATCACTTTTTCTGCAAGCACAGTGAGGCCTTCTTAAATCTGTAGATACAATTGACTGGAGAATCCTAAGAAGCTATCAATTAGATGATAAGTAGGAAAATCAAACACATCTCAATAGGATGTGTGTGTAGGTCCAAACCAAAAAAATTGAGGCAAGTTATCCTTACTTGTGATATTCTTTCAGTCAACATATACTGAGATGCATTAAGAAAATGTACTTAAACCCTACCTGCCTAAACAGAAACCTAATATATCGTAAGTTTCAGTGATAATTCCCCTGCATAAAAATATCTTGCGGAGGAAGAGCTTCAAAATAGCCAGAAGAAGATGAATGTTTCCAATAAAGGGCATAATCAATATATATATTTAATGTATATATGTAGTTTTAGAGCAAGTAAAAGAAAAAGATATGATGTGTTTCTAGTTTCTGGTCTCAACATTGCATTTTTCTATTAGACCTGTGAAATGAAAATTCAGTGTTGTAGTTCTTAACTTGCCCTGTTCACTAACATCCCAGGTTTTGTAAACCCCTTCTATCTGAAAATCCCAATGGAGGTAGGAACACTTGCTTAACTGACATTGGGAAAAGGCTCCCATTCATGTGGATGAGATGCATTACAAATATTCTATAGTCTTGGGTTTGGTACTTCTTTATGTATAGTATAAGCTCAGAGAGTTCAAGATGTCTTTTATACTCTTCTGCAAATTCTAGTATGTTACCAATAATGTAATAAGTTTTCAATTCTCATTGTTTGTTGCTAGGGTGACAATAAATGTGCATCATCCTCCATCCTTTTTCCTTCCATTCTGTTCTCTAGTTAATATAGATTCCTTTTATTTAGGAAAAAAAAGATATAAATTCTAAGTATTTCAACCTCCCAGTGAAGCCAGCCTATTATCCTCTAGTTAAGTAAGCAGACAATGGATCAATACTGTCTTCTAAAATATCCATGGACATTATCTATCAGCATTAACCTTATTGGCTGGAAGTTACCATTTTTCTATAAATACTGTTACTGAGGTAGCCCCTTCTTGGCAGGTTCCCCCCCACCCCAACAAAACACATTAGAAACTGTGCTTTAGAGTAATATCAGAGATTTATTCCTTACCTTTATTTTATAAAAGATAGCACAGTTACAATGATTTCTCCCTCCAGATTTTTGCCTGGAATCATGAAGGCTAAAATATTCATTTCGGTATCATTTACCAGAGTTAATTATAACACACTCACTAATATAAAATACCTTAGTTTCCAACTTCATTAAACTCTATTATAATTACTCTTTATTATTCCAATCTTTCTAGTCCTTTGCTTTTGAGGGTGGGAGTGTGTAGGAAGTAGAGTGTAAAAATATTTTGGATATTGGAAGATGAAATGACCTTTTCTATTACTCACTTTTGAACTATGTTTCACTTTTGGCAGCAAAAAGTGCAAGTTGCCATGGAAATGTATGATGGTTTTATGTATCAAATGTGGGTGTGTGTTCATTGGTCTCTACTGTTCTGGTAAGGAAAGAGAAATATTGGAGTTACATTGTAGAGAATACAGAATGCTTTTAAACATTATTCTAAAAAGATGCCCAATTTTAGTGGCATGATGTAGAATTTTACATACCTTGCAGGACAGTCAGATTTTGTGGTACAGGATTGAGGGATAATAAAATCTGTTCCATTTATAGACACTGGGGGAGTATGTGTGGAAAATAAAGAAACAGTTTGGAAGCACACATTCACACTTATGCTAGGTAGTTTTGTTTTGGACTGTATCCTAAGTGCACTTCCTTTTTCAACTTGCAATATAAATCTCATTACATGGTACAGATTAAGTACTTAAAAATCTTGAATTTGTGATTTAACTTGATGGGCAATGAGTCAGAGTTTTCAACCTTTATAAATTGAATGTATTAATATGCACATAGAGCTAAATCCTACGGAGAAGTCTGGCAAGCAGACAGGTATTCCAGAAATTTAGAGATGGGGACTCTTAAGAAATGCAGTATCTAGAGCTGAATAGTTTGACTCAGAAAACATGAGTTTTGCACCTTGGAATTGGTCTTGGCATATTATACTTGACCAGATATTTTGACTCTCAATCTCCCTCTATTTTCTTTTATAAAGAGAGTGCTAATTTTGTGTTCTAGAAAGAAATGGAAATGTGAGACTGAGTTAATTAGTTCATAAACGACTTGAAGATTCAAAAACAATCCCTGAGAAAGTGCCCAGAATTCATACAGGGTGCAGCCTTCAATCATTTTCCTCACTTCTCCAAATACGAGACCTAAAATGATGGAGAGCTTTGTTTCCCCAACTGTTCTCATCATAGACAAAATTTTGAAAAAAAAAAAAAAATCAAACCAGGGCTCAATTTATGTTTTTTCACACCTAATGAGGTGAGAAATTCTAGGCAGGCCCAAGAAACATTTTCAGTATACTGGAATTTGATCTCTGTGAAATTTAGCAGCCTCATTGTGACAGCTTTAGCTTAATTTTACATAGTTGTTCCCCTTGCATTGTTTTAAACTTATGCTAGCTTTTCTTTGTTAATAACACAGATGGCACTGAAACAAACCAAGTGAAATTCTGCTTTCTTTAAAGTGCAGGAAAAAAAATTAAATGAAAATTTACATAAAAACTTTCAAATTAGAGAAGAATCCCTTTTAAACATAATGTTAGAATAAGAATTTCACAGAAATTATTAGGACTTTGATTTTTATATTAAAGAAAAAATATAATATCCATTGCCATTAAAATGCCATATTTACTGGGTATCAATCAATAATAAATTGTTCTTGTAAAATTTAAAAAATGTGGGCATTCTAAAAATATTGGAAAAAGTATTTACCCAGAACGTTTGTGTATTAATAAATTTTGATTTTATTGCATACAGGTCAGTTAATTCTTCAAAGATGTGTTAATTCCTTCAGGCCACTAGGCATGCATGGCTGTTATATTATTCCTTTTACAGAATTCAATAATAATTTCCATAGGCTTGTAATTTACTCTGAAAAAGCAACTTAATTCACTAAGAAAGTAAGACTAAATAGTCTACATAATCCAGGTGTGATAGAGGGAATAAATATCATTTTCAATTGAGAAAAAAAGATTGGAATGTATTCTAGCATTTTTTCTTCACAATTTCTCCTTCCCATTTCTGTCTTAGATGACTGCAATAGCTTCCTAAGCCGGCCTTTTGATTGCAAAGCTTATGTTCCAAGTCTAATATACATGTTGATATCAGATGTCTTTCTGAAGACTTTAGTCATTTCTCAGCTCAAAAACGATCAGTGATTCCTCCTTGTCTGAGATCCCCCACAATATGTGTTTTTTAGTTTTATCCCTCTAGTTTCTCAAAATCTGATTGGTCTGCTGAATGCTGCAAATAGCCTGGATGTGAACCAGACTGAATTTGAATACCAAACACTACGCTCACTCACCAAATTACTTATACACTCTGTGCTCCAGTTGTTCATCTATTGAATGGAGATGAAAATAATAGTCTCAGCTCTTAGGACTTTTGTGAAAATAAAATGAATGAACACAGGTAAATGCCTAGAGGGGTGCCTAGTGCACAGTAAGCATAGCTTAGACGTCAGATATTACTATTACTTCTGCTTTCTCTGTGGTTTGTTCCTGCTGTCATCACTACCTGACAAGTCTTGCAGTCTCTGCATATCCAATTACCACTCTTTAAAGCCAGGGTCAGAAGTTTTATATATTGTGAAAATGCATTATTATTAAAATGAAAGGCTGTGCACTCAATTACTAAATCATGGTTTATTCCAATCATAATGCACTCTTCTTAGCCTGCCTTGTATCCTAGCTGCATTTAAAAGTGTCTTATCTTGCCCATGGGTGAATTAACCTTTAGGAGCAGAAATGACATTCTATATACTCTTGTGCTCCTGGATGTGTCAAAATAGCAATCCTTGAGGATAAATGTTGAGAAATATCTCCTTAATGTCTAAATATTTTAATACTATATATTTCAATATTTGGCTCTTATGTTAGTCTGTGGCTAAACTCTTTTTTACAGCTTGAAATTT
This sequence comes from Sapajus apella, assembly GCF_009761245.1. Taxonomy (NCBI): domain Eukaryota; kingdom Metazoa; phylum Chordata; class Mammalia; order Primates; family Cebidae; genus Sapajus; species Sapajus apella. The sequence goes on along the minus strand of NW_022436949.1, from coordinate 18,974,699 downwards.
GGTTAACAGTTCTCTAATAGGTCATCTTTGTCAGCACAGGTTTTTCCTAGACTTCATGAAACAAAACTAGAATTTCTTTTAAGAAAAATCCTATCTTGGTAAAATTATATTTTTCTACATGGTACAGTGCAGTGTGTTACTGTGGAGTGGTCTTGGATATCTACATTTAATAAGTAGAGTTTTTAAAGGCAAGGCTAAATATATGTTTAAAAATATATAAAGAGAAAAATGTAAATTTAAAATTTATACTATGGCATTTGCCCACTGAAGTCTTAAGATATTTATGAAGGATTCACTCCCCATCTCTTCTTTTTTTCATTAATTTTTCCAGGTACCATATAATACTTAAATTTTAAGTTTAAGTTTCAAGGGGATGTGGAGAAGTATATTTACAAAATCCAGATATTCTTCATCTGAATTTCAGCCAAGAAGCAACTTATCATGCCACTGAAGCAAGATATGTCACTATGGAATTTGATTTATTACATGCTTCAGTTCTTAATGGAACAGAATAAGGCAATCTACCATGATTGTTGCTTCGAGCATAAGGTTAGAGAAGAAGTAATGCAAACAACCTCACAATGAGGATGATGGAAACTATCTGCTTCTGTCTAGGCTTCGTGCTGACATCCACCTTGGATCCTCGGGTCACTCTCAGCCAGATCATCTCAATCATCAGCCTCCTTATATGACATCTGAACAAGCTGAAAAATTATTTTTTTTTAAATTGGAAAAATAAGTGGTTATACTGCATCCTCTGTGGAAAATTCGGAAGTATACTTTGTAAATATGAGAAATTCATGAGGCTCAAGTGATTTATATCTTCCTTCAAAAAAATAGGGATTGGGGTAACAGAGAACCTTCTTATAACTTATACAACTCATTGCAAGGTCAGTAGCCAATAAAGACATCACCATCCATGATTAATTGTGGATGGGTTCCACCCCCAACTTTCGTTTTATCCCAGAGACCTAGATAAATGTCATGATGGGCCTTTAGTGTTCCTGCTTTGTCCTTTTCGGGCATCTAGCAAGACATAACAAGGGAGAATTAAATAAAAGATAATGTGAAGCTGATAAAATTTCATCTCAGAAATAAAATGCTACTGATACTAAAGAGATGCTTTTGCAGGGTGAGGAATAAAGAAGCAGATTATTTGATTGGCATGAGAATTACCCTAATATGCATGCCATTATAATTTACAGATTTCTTAATTTCTATACCGGATTCAACTAATCTCTCCCTCTCTCTCTCTCTGTCTTTCTGCTTTTTCTTTCTCTCCCTGTGTGTATGTATATGCAGAACTTCTCACAAAACGCTTAAGTACTCTATATACCAGTCTTATTTACAGTGAGGAAATTATTGGTAATCCTGCCAAATGTTTGTAGAAAACTACTTAGTTTTCAAAATAATTTCATATGTGTATACATATTTCTTTTGAAATATATAAAGGAACCCTCTAAGAGATATATTGCCATTTAATTTCATTTCTCAGATGAGGGAAAAAGGCAATAAAACTTCAATAATTATGCACAACTATTATTTACACATAATAATTAACAATAAACAAATTAGAAAGAGTAAGGATAAAATCTGGCAATTTGTATGTTTCTGTTTGCTTTTTATAATGCAATAAACCATATTTTTCTTCTAAGTTAAAAAATGCTATCAATCATAAAATGCTATATTATATATTTTAAACTTTGAATGATTAGTCTATTATAAGTAGTAAAGCCAAAGTGTATTTGAAGTAAAAATAGCTATAATTCATGTTTCTTTCTGTCTGAATTTGGCCTCCAAATTTGTTGAATTTTTAACAAGACTTTATGCTTGAAACCCTATAATGTATGGAGCTGAAAGAAGTATACTGAAAATGCATGTCTTTGTTATTGCCCTTGAAAGAAGTTATATGTACAGTAGAGAAAAACTGCTACTGTGAAACACAATTCAACTCCTAAGTAAGTGGTATAACATGTTTCAAGGGCAAATGGTCTTGATCAGAAAGTGAGGTTTCTAGGAAATAGCATTGAGGGAGTGATATGGTTTGGCTCTGTGTCCCCACACAAATCTCATCCCGAATTGTAATCCCCATATTCTCCACATGTCAAGAGTGGGACCTGGTGGGAGGTGATTGGATCATGGGGATAATTTCCCCCATGCTGTTCTCCTGATAGTTAGTTCTCATGAGATCAGATGGTTTTTATAAGTGTTTGACATTTCCTCTACACACATTCTTTCTCTCTTCTGTCATCTTGCGAATAAGGTGTCGGCTTCCCCTTCCACCATGATTAAGTTTTCTGAGGCCTCCCAGCCATGCTGAACTGTGAGACAGTTAAACCTCTTTTCTTTATAAATTATTCAGTCTTGGGCAGTTCTTCTTGGTTTTGTTTTATATTTTTGTTTTGAGTTGGAGTCCCACTCTGTTGTTCAGGCTAGAGTGTGGTGGTGCCATCTCAGTTCACTGCAACCTCCACCCCCTGGGTTCAAGAAATTCTCCTGCCTCAGTCTCCCGAGTAGCTGGGATTACAGGTATATGCCACCACACCCAGATAATTTTTGTATTTTTAGTGGAGACAGGGTTTCACCATGTCAGCCAGGCTGGTCTCGAACTCCTGATCTCAGATGATCCACCTACCTTGGCCTTCCAAAGTGCTGGGATTATAGGCATGAGCCACTGTACCCAGCCATAAGCAGTTCTTTATAGCAGTGTGAGAATGGATTAATACAGGGAGACTCTAAAACAAAAAGATAGTTAGGCTTCTCCATGTAAGAAATGGAGATTAAAGGAGAAAGAGCAAAGAATAGATGATACAGAACAGAGGATGAAGAGAAAGGCCCTCTGAGTAGGAGTCAGGATGGCTAGTGAAAGCACAGGTGGTGAAAATTCTTGATGATCAAGATATTATATTAATATTATAAGGCATTTGCTGTGTGGTTCTGAAATTTTTGCTGTGTGGTTCTAAATTTGCTGTGTGGTTTTAAATTTCTAAAACTTTGCTGTGTGGTTCTAAATTCTCATACTACCCCAAGCCTTCAGTAAAATTTTCTATACTTACATGCTTTACACATATATTCTCACCGTCCCAGAATCCTGAAAAGGGATTGTTTCACAGCCAGGTTTTTCAATAGTGTATGCAAACTGTGAAAGGCGAGACAGGTCAGCAGAAATCAACTCTGAATAAAAGTGTTCATGAAAATGTGAACAGTTGGGAATTTGAAGATTTTTGGAGGAAAATGGAATCTCATAGGAGAACAAGCACAAAATTAGAGTGAATCAATTCAACATGCTCACTCTGTATTCTCTTATCCTTCTTATGTTTATTTGCTTATTGTCTACATTTTGACTTTCTTCCCCAAAGTTTTCCATATTTTAAAAGTTTATTTCAGTGGTTTACTATATAATTATGACATCGCTTATACTGTGAAAACTCATAGAATTCAAAAAATGTGAGTTCAAGAAGCCCAATTAATACAAAAATTGTTTCGTTAATGATGGAAGATCATAGGTGTAAAGGAAGGAACAATTTGCCAAGTAACAGCCACAGTGTAGTGATTAGTGTCTCTCTGTTTGTTGAAGAGCAAAGCGAATTTATGCTGAACTCTCAGTTCTAGGACCTGAGAATCCAAATTGATCCTTCTCCATGATTCCTGAGACTTCTTGAGGGCTTATGTCCTTGAAATCCTTTCTGCTGCATGCTCTCTTATCTTTGAAAATCAAATATGTTAACAATTCAGGTACACACACACACACACACACACACACACACACACAGCCTCAACATTTTGTAAGTATGTTTGACCTTCCTGAGCCATCTTCTTCTGTCCTTAGTTCTAGTCTCTGTTCCCATCGTCTGTTTCTTTTCTTTCCTCTCAGCCTCAAAAGTGGAAAAATTCCTGTCTTCTCCATATTGCATACATAGCAAATTATAGGCACATTTGTATTTTATTATTATTATTTTTAAAAATTTTGTGGCCATGAAGTAGGTATGTATATTTATAGGGTACATGAGATGTTTTGAAACAAACATGCAATGTGAAATAAGCACATCATGGAGAATGGGATACCCATCCCCTCAAGCATTCACCCTTTGAGTTACAAGCAGTCCAGTTACACTCTAAATTATTTTAAAATGTACACTTATTCACCACAGCCACCCTATCTGGCACATTTTTATAACTTGAACATACCTAAGTATGTTCTTTTCCTAAGAACATTACACTTCATACCTTGGTTAACATAAGAATTTATTTCACGTGGCTATGAGTTATCCCTAAGAGGAATTCAGATGGTAACATTTTCTCCAATTTTTCAAGTGTATAAATATCTGCTATTATATCTATATTGCACATATCTGCAGACCATACTTATCTAAAATTGTAATTACCAGAACTCTTCTGATGATTTAATAAATATTCAGGATAGGCAGCTGAGGGGGTCAGAATTGAGTTGTCTGGCTTTTATAAATAATACTCTTAGCTGTTGGCGTGCTGGATAATGTTTTGTTATATTCATTGTCTCAAGATTTATCTAATATGTTTATATAGAAGATAATCTAATCAAATGCTTAATTTATTTTCAAAAATGGTAAATTAATACATCTATGTTTTCAGAGGTTGTCTGTGAGAAACCCTATTTTAGAAACTCCTAAATCCAAACAGTCAAGAAATGAAAATTACATTTTCTCTTCTCTTTTCTTTCTTATTTATTTATTTAATTTTTTTTTTAACTTTTGTATTTCATCTGCTGTTACACTGTGGTGCCAAATTGCTCTTCAAAAATTCTTAAGCCTATTTCAAAATTCTCACTAATTTCAAGTGATAACTAAAATCATCAGTTATAGATCTAGTGTCAAATAAGTCTTTATCTCTTCCTGTGGGCAGCTATCTTCTTGACTAATGTAAGTGAAAAAAGAACTACATTTCTTTTTTTCCAGTTGAAAATGGACAATTTATCCACCACATGTCTGCCAATGTACCTCCGTATGAGATGTAATTATACGTGAAATAATAACCTCGCTGCCAAATAGTTTTCAGTGCTTTGCTTTATATGAGAAACAATACATTTTTAGTTCCAAAAGGCAATAAGATAATGACATTCAAGTCAATCTCTTGCTGCTTTTACTTTCCTACTACGTTTTTAGTCTCTTGCTCATCCCTCTCTAGTTTTCAATGTGTTAAGATGACAATCTCTTATTATAATTTAGATAACATAGCCTTTGGTTAATTTTCAGTCCAATTTTTTTTTCTCTGAATATGTATGTATTGAAAAGCCTATTCTCAATTGATAACAGGTTTTAGAAAACATTTCTCTCATATAAATCATCAGCTATTGTGTAGTGTTAAGAGTTTATAATATACTATTTTCGCTAATCTATTTTAGTGAATTAAAAGCCTATTCAAATAAAAAAAGAAGCCAGGTAAAATAAAAGTCAATAATAATAGCCAATATTTGTTTAGCACTAACCATGGATCAGTCATTATGCTAACAGCTTTATGTGCATTCTCTAATTTGTTCCTTTGTAAGCTTCTATAAAGTGAGTACTATTCTTATTTCCATTTTATATATGCTAGTTTTGTTGAATATGTGACTTTTGTCTTTTTTCCTTCCCAAGAAACTAGCCAATCTTTTTAATTGGGGCTGAGTAGCATTGTGCTACAGAGCTAAAAGAAAGTTATTAGACACCCAGAAGATCCTCTTTTCTTGTCTTTTAATTGTAATATCCTAGGTTCACTCAGGCACAGGGATTGCAGGAGTGACTTAACATTTTAAGACAGAGCAGTAAGCCAAATAGGGGCAAAAAGCATGGAAGCAGTATAAGGTGGTTATTTCACATATTATTTCTCACCTTCACATACATTTGGGGACTTGGAAATGAAAATATCAGTGGAGACCAATCCTATTAGTTACCTATTGCGTGTTATAATAACCTCCAAGCTTACCTACATAAAACAGCCATAAACACTTGTCTCACATAATATCTGTTAATTAAGAATTGAGGAAGACCTTCATTGGGAGGTCCTGGCTCTGGGTCTCTTATGTAGTCACAGCCAAGATGTTGTACAGAGTTGCAGTCATATGAAGACTTGATGGGAGCTGGATGATCTGTTTTTGAGATGGCTTATTCATATGGATATAAATTGTTGCTGGCTGTTGGCCAGAGGCTCTTCAGTTCCTTAACACATGGACCTCTCCATAGAGGCTGCTTAAGGATTTTCATGACATGATGGCTGGCTTTCCACAGAGTGAGTGATCCAGGTGAAAATGGCAATATTGTTTGTGACTTGCCTTAGAGGTCACACAATGTCACTTCTGCCATGTTCTGTTGGTCACATAGACCATCTTTGATACAATGTGGGAGAGGGCTCTATAAAGGTGTGGATTGCAGAAGATGAGAATCATTAGAGACCATTTTGTAGTCTGGCCACCACACCAGTGTGCACTGAAGGCTGAAAGACTGTTAATGTCTGTTAAGCTCCTAGGACCCATACATGACTACTAAAAGTAAAGAAAATACTCCAAAAGTAAGTGAGATTAAATGATTTGCTCACCTGGTAACTTATGGAAATGTTTAGTCAGTCAACAAATATTTGTTGCGCAACCTCAGCATCACACAACATACCCACATAACAAACCTGCACATGTACCCCCGAATCTTAAAAATTGGAAAAGAAAAAACAAATACGTGTTGAGCATCTGTTTTGTGCCATCACTTTTCTAAATATGAAACTGAAAAGTCCTTCCCCTCAAAGAGATTGAGATTATATTCTAGTGTAAGAAATAAGTAAAGAATGTACAAAAAAGATAATTATAGATGAAAATCTATTTTATCTGAAAATAGAAGGTGTTGTTGCGATGTAAACCAGTGGGGAGATTCTGTAGTTGGGGCTCATAGTAGACTATTCTGAGGAGGAAACCTTGAAAATGAAATCTGTCTGGTGAAAGAAGACAGCCATGTAAAGATCTGAATGAGAGAATAGGACGGACATAAGGAGGAGCAGGGCAAAGGGACTGGGAAGGAAACAAGCTTAGAGGTTTAAAAGGACAGAAGAAAAGCTATTGTGGGTACAGTGTTGATATTGTTTGGCCGTGTCCCCACCCAAATCTCATCCGGAATTGTAGTTCCCATAATCCCCACGTGTTGTGGGAGGAATCTGGTGGGAGGCAATTGAATTATGGGGGTGGTTCCCCCATGCTATTCTTGTGACAGTCAGTAAGTTCTCCTGAGATCTGATGGCTTTATAAGGGGCTTCCCCCTTTGTTGGCCCTCATTCTTCTCTCTCCTGCCACCTTGTGAATAAGGACATGTTTGCTTCTGTTTCTGCCATGATTTTAAGTTTCCCAGGGACCCCCCAGCCCTGTGGAATTGTGAGTCAATGAAACCTCTTTCCATTATAAATTACTCCGGTCTTGGGTATGTCCTTACAGAAGCATGAGAATGGATTAATTCAAGTGTAGAACTATATGATGAATTAGGAGCCAGATCATGTAGCACCTTAGGTCATGGTAAAGGATTCTCACTTTAAATGTAATAGGATTTATTAGATGATGTTAAATATGGAGAGATGTGATCTGGTTCATCATTTAGAAAGTTAACATTGACATCTCTGTGTAAAATTGAAGAGTGAAAAGTGAGAGACTTTTACAATGCTGTCTCAGTTATTCAAGGGATAATTTTGGTGACTTGAATTGGAGTTTAGGCAGTAGAGTTGGTAAAAAGTCGTCAGATTCAGAATGGTTTTTGAAAGCAGAACTAAAAAGACTTGTCATTAGATTAGAAGTAAAGTTTGAAAGAAAAAGGGGAGATCATTATATTACATATATTCATATACAATTTTTTGCTTATTTTATATGTGAGCTTTCTTAATGGTGAAACATTTAGCTATGCTGTGTAGTATTCCATTATGTTAAAATTTGGTCATATATATCTCCATTTTTATGGTGATTAAAACATAAAGTTTCCAGTTTTCTACTGTTATGCACATTGCTGAAAAGAGCTTTCTTGTACAAGCCACTTATGTACATATATGAGTGTGTCACCCATCCATGTAGACAATTTCCCTTTTCTCTAAGAAACAGACAAAAGTCAGTATTATCATGACATCTTCAAAGTCCTATTTTATAGCCTAACTAGACAAAGCAAACCTAAGCAAAAAGAACAAAGCTGGAGGCATCATATTGCCTGACTTCAAACTATTAATATACCACAAGGCTTCAGTAACCAAAACAACATGGTACTGATACAAAAATAACCACATAGACCAGTGGAAGACAATGGAGAACTCAGAAATAAAGTCACACATTGCAACTATTTGGTCTTCAACAAAGTTGATGAAAATAAGCAATGGGGAAAGGACTCCCTATTCAGTAAATGGTGGTAGGATAACTGACTAGCCATATGCAGAAGATTTAAACTAGACCCCTTCCTTACATATTCATATACAAAAGTCAACTCAAGAGTGAAGATTAAAGACTTAAATGGAAAACCTAAAACCATGTTTACTTAAATGTAAATCCTAAAACAAGTCTCTGAAGAAAACCTAAAAAATACCATTCTAGCCATAGGCCCTGGCAAAGATTTTTTTTTGGTGTGGGGGAAATTGTTTAAATTTAATATGGTATTTTTTTTTAATTATTGTACTTTAGGTTCTGGGGTACATGTGCAGATCATGCAAGATTGTTGCATAGGTACGCACATGGCAAGGTGGTTTGCTGCCTTCACCCCCCCATCACTCACATCTGGTATTTCTCCCCTCTTTATCCATCCCCACCCTCCCTACACCCCACTGTCCCTCCCTAGCCCTCTCCAACTCTCCACAGTGTGTGATGCTCCCCTCCCTGTGTCCACATGTTCTAATTGTTCAACACCTGCCTATGAGTGATAACGTGGTGTTTTGTTCTCTGTTCTTGTGTCAGTTTGCTGAGAATGATGGTTTCCAGATTCAGCCATGTCCCTATGAAGGACACGAACTCATCATTTTTTATGGCTGCATAGTATTCCATGATGTATATGTGCCACATTTTCCTTGTCCAGTCTATCATCGATGGGCATTTGGGTTGGTTCCACGTCTTTGCTATTGCAAACAGTGCCGCAATGAACATACGTGTGCATGTGTCTTTATAATAGAACAATTTATAATTCATTGGGTATATACCCAGCAATGGGATTGCTGGGTCAAATGGAATTTCCATTTCTAGGTCCTTGAGGAATCGCCACACTGTCTTCCACAATGGTTGAACTAATTTACACTCCAACCAACAGTGTAAAAGTGTTCCTATTTATCCACATTCTCTTCAGCATCTGTTGTCTCCAGATTTTTTAATGATGGCCATTCTAACTGGTGTGAGATGGTATCTCAATGTAGTTTTGATTTGCATTTCTCTAATGACCAGTGATGATGAGCATTTTTTCATATGTATGTTGGCCTCATAGGTGTCTTCTCTTGTAAAGTGTCTGTTCATGTCCTTTGCCCACTTTTGAATGGGTTTGTTTGTTTTTTTTTCTTATAAACCTGTTTTAGTTCTTTGTAGATTCTGGATATTAGCCCTTTGTCAGATGGGTAGATTGCAAAAACTTTTTCCCATTCTGTTGGTTGCCAGCTCACTCTAATGATTGTTTCCTTTGCTGTACAGAAACTCTGGAGTTTAATTTGATCCCATTTGTCTGGTTTGGCTTTTGTTGCCATTGCTTTTGGTATTTTAGCCATGAAGTCCTTGCCTATGCCTATGTCCTGAATGGTTTTGCTTAGGTTTTCTTTTAGGGTTTTTATGGCGTTAGGTCTTATGTTTGGATCTTTAATCCAACTGGAGTTAATTTTAGTGTAAGGTGTCAGGAAAGGGTCCAGTTTCTGATTTCTGCACATTGCTAGCCATTTTCCCAACACCATTTATTTAACAGGGACTCCTTTTCCTGTTGCTTCTTTTTCTCAGGTTTGTCAAAGATCAGATGATTGTAGATGTGTGGCGTTGCTTCTGAGGCCTCTGTTTTGGTCCACTGGTCTATGTCTCTGTTTTGGTACCAGTATCATGCTGTCTTGATTACTGTGGCCTTGTAGTATAGCTTGAAGTCAGGCAGCATGATGTTTCCATCTTTGTTCTTTTGCTTAGGATTGTTTTGGCTATGTGGCCTCTCTTTTAGTTCCATATGAAGTTTGAAGTGGTTTTTTCCAGTTCTGTGAAGAAGGTCATTGGTAGCTTGATGGGGATGGCACTGAATCTGTAAATTACTTTGGGCAGTATGGCCATTTTCATGATGTTGATTCTTCTCAACCATGAGCATGGAATATTTTTCCATCTGTTTGTGTCCTCTCTTATTTCATTGAGCAGTGGTTTGTGGTTGTCCTTGCAGAGGTCCTTAACATCCTTTGTTAGTTGTATTCCTAGATATTTTATTCTCTTTGTAGCAATTGTGAATGGGAGTTCATTTTTGATTTGGCTCTGTGTTTGTCTGTTATTGGTGTATGGAAATGCTTGTGATTTCTGCACATTGATTTTGTATCCTGAGACTTTGTTGAAGTTGCTTATCAGTTTAAGGAGATTTGGGGCTGAGATGATGGGGTATTCTAAATCTACAATCATGTCATCTGCAAATAGAGACAATCATGTCATCTGCAAATAGAGACTCTTTGCCTAATTGAATACCCTTTATTTCTTTCTCTTGCCTGATTTCTTTGGCTAGGACTGCAATACTATATTGAATAGAAGTGGTGAGAGAGGGCATCCTTATCTTGTACCAGATTTCAAAGGGAATTCTTCCAGTTTTTGCCTGTTCAGTATGATACTGGCTGAGTTTGTCATAAATAGCTTTTATCATTTTGTGATACGTAACATCGATACCTGGCAAAGATTTTGTAATGAAGACACCAAAAACAATTGCAACAAAAACCCAAATTGACAAATTGGACCTAATTAAACTAAAGAGCTTCTTGCTCAGCAAAAGAAACTATCAACAGAGTAAATACACAGCCCATAGAATGGGAAAAAATCTTTGCAAACTATGCATCTGACAAAGGACTAATATCCAGAATCTACAAGGAACAAATTAATTAGCAAAAAATAACCCCATTAAAAAGTGGGCAAAGGGCATGAACAGACATTTCTTGAAAGAAGACGTAAATGTGGCCAACAAGCATATGAAACAATGTTCAATGTTGCTAATCATTAGAGAAATGCAAGTCAAAACTACAATGATATATCATCTCATACAAGTCAGACTATCTGGTACAGTATTAAAAAGTCAAAAAATAGATGTTGATGAAGCTGTTGAGAAAAAGGAATACTTATACATTTCTGGTGGAAATGTAAATTAGTTAAGCCAACATAGAATAGAATAGAAAGCAGTTTGGAAATTTCCCAAAAAACTTAAAACAACTCATTCAACCCAGCAATTCCACTATTGGGTATACACTCAAAGGAATATAAATCATTTTATCATAAAGACACATGCATGAGTATGATCATCACAGCACTATTCACAAGAGCAAAGACATGGAATCAACCTAGATGCCCAACAATTGTAGAACAGATGAAGAAAATGTGGTACATATACACCATGGAATACTACGCAGACATAAGAAGAATGAAATCATATCCTTTGCTGCAACATGGATGGAGCTGGAGACCATTTTTCTAAGCGAATTAATGCAAGAACAGAAGATCAAACACTTCGTGTTCTCATTTATATGTGGGAGCTAAACACTGAGTACACAGGGACACAAAGAAGGGAAGAGTAGACCCCAGATCCTACTTGAAGGTAGTGTGTCAGAGGAGGGTGAGGCCCAAAAAGCTACCAGTTGGGTACTATGTTAATTGCCCGAGTGACAAAGTAGCCTGTACATTAAACCCCTGCAGCATGCAATTTATCTATAGAATCAACCTGCACATGTACCCCTTAAACAAAAGTTTAAAAAGGCCTATTTAAAAATCTATATAAGCACTGTTGATACCAATTGCAAATAATGACTTTCAGTAATTTTTCATTATAACCACTTAAAATTCCTTCTACTATAAGTCAAATTCCAGCATGTTAGTCTTGTTCTCAAATAAAATAATAATAGTACCCTGTGCAAACTATTGTACTTTAATATATGTCATCCTAAAAATCTCTCCTTGGCTTAAGCCAGAATTCCATAGAAGTAATAACAATGAAACAACGTGTGATTTTGATGATGTTTATTCTGATGCTGCAGTTCTTGAAACACAAGTGTACCTTAAGATAAGTGATCCTGGTGTGTGCATACAAGAGTGTGTGTGTGTGTGTGTGTGTGTGTGTGTGTGCATGTAGTTAGGGCAATTACAGCAAGTAAATTTGTGATAAAATGTGAAAAATTCTGTAATTAATTTAAATATACTTCATCTGAAATTTTCTGGATTATTTGATCAAAATACATATGTTTAAAGATTGACTAACAGCTTACAAAACACTAATATTCCATTTTCAGAAAAGCAGATGGGGAATATTTTTCCAAACATTTAAAAATTAATATTTTGTTGGCAAGAATTCAGTTGATATTTTTGATTTGATGTAAGAGCTTTCAGAAAGCTCTAGTTCTCATTTTAAATATAAAGAATTATTTGACTGATTGCTGGTTTTGAATGTCTGAATGGTAATACTACTTATAATGGATAAGAAACATAAAAGAAATGAGTGTTTTTAATTTTCTCTTGGGTAGTATAGTCTAATTGGTAAAACGTTGGATGGTGTTTCTGTCCTCTTTATTTTCCATTTCTAATATAGAATCAATTAAGAGTAAGCAGTTGGAAATAATTCTTAACATAATTCTGTGATCCCTTTTATAATATAGTTAATGTAATTCCTTCAAGTAAATGGATATCAATTTCAATAAGTTTCCTAAATGGAGGGTGCTGTGTGAGGCCTTTCATCCTGCTCTTTTAAAACTGACAATTAAGTACATACGGAGGAAGTGGTGATTTCATTAGAGCCCTACAAATACCTGGCCAAGTCATCTGCTTTTGCTATAGTCATTACTTCTTTTTGTCTAAAAATATGAGGGATGAATTCTGTTCATTTCACTCTAGGTAATTAGATAACAATTAAATATTTGGTAATACCTAATTATCAAATTACATATACTGATTTTATACATAAGTAATTGTGTATGTATATATAGATGTACAATATATTTTATATTTTACTATTACATACAAAATTTGTTTTGCCTTTCTCAGTTTAATAGAATGATAGGCAATGCTATAGCCATGAGAGTAACAGAAGCACATAGTAAGCATAGATCAAAGACTAAGTGAAATGGCAATATGCCTTTATTCAAGAAATACTAATTGAACATTTACTTTGTAAGCTCTTGGCACATAAATTCTAGGTGATGAGAATGTAATAATGAAAGTAAATGAGTATATTGTATGGTACATTGGAAGAGTAAAAATGTTTTGGAAAACATAAAGCAATAAAAGGAAGATAGGACCTGTTAAGGTGGGAGGGGCTTATCCTACATGCAGTCATTAGTGAAACTTTAGCAGTACTATACTGTGAAAGAATGCGTTTCATAATGTTGACTGGCATATTAAATATATATGTGTATATACGTGTGTATACATTATATGTTACCTATATTTACAATAGACTTTGCATATAAAGCAATAACCTTTTCGAGAGGTTTAGTTATATCCTTTAAGGTCATATGGTGAACTGATTCACATCATTTACTTTATATCTGCTGATACTTTTATCTTCTGTTTATTTCTATAATAATGCTATGTACTATATTGTGTGAATTCCACCTCTCTTTATCTTCTTTATTTTTCTGAACCTATACACCAGGTTTAGTATCTCATATATTTTTATTATTGCTCAATCTCATTATCCTTATTATAAAATAAAAACATTTGACATTATTGTAATACAAAAATCATTTTAAATATTCCTTTTTATATAATTGTAAGTTGCATTGTGAAATCAGAGAGAATAATTTAATGTTGTGATACATTAAAGTAACACTAGAACATTATTGCTTACCACTGTTTCATGTAAAACAATTTAAACTTACATTAATGTGAAAATATTCTACTCAAAGAGTGTTTCTATTAGGTAGTATAAATTGTAATTTCTGGAAAAAAATACAGTAGATAATAATTTTCAAGAAACAAATGCTATCATCTGATAGCCTTTTAAAATGAAAATCTAACACAATTAAATTTAATGAAAGACCAAAAATATGTAGGAAACAGAATTGAATAAAAATGAAATGTGCAGGATATAAAGGTACACTTTTAGTGTTTTTCATTTATCTTTCGTTTTAGATAAACGTGTATTATCTATCTCTTCCTTTTCAATAGTAACCACCTCCAACCTTGTTTAGCATTAGATCTCAGAGGAAATATAAAGCCTATTCATTCACTCATTTATGTATTCATTTAACAAATACTAATTGAATATACCATAATCCACAACTTCTGCTACTTTCTAGGGGTACAAAATATAAAGGCACTTGTAGGCTAGTGACAGAGGCAGACAAATGAGTAAATTTTCACCACACGGTGGAAAGCGCTAAAATAGAGCTATGCCAAAACTGTCAGAGAGCTTGGAGAAAGGGGCGCTTATTAAAACCTAGAGGGAGGACTGAAAGGATGATTAACAGTGCTCAAGGTATATCAAGGGGTGTGAGAAGAGCATTGCAGGCACGGTGAAGAGCAGAGACCAAAAAGTAGCGGTATACAAGAATGGTGCATGAGAAATTACCTCATAGATAATTTTAAGTTGTGTGGACACTATTTTGTAGGAAGAATATGGACAGATATTACAAGTGTGTGTCATGGCTAGATTGAGTGTTGGAAATATCACTATGACAACAACCTCGAGAACAGTTTAGAAAGTAAATGAAAATATGGTAGCAATTTATTAGATTATGTTAATAGTCCAGTAGATAAATATTCAGGAAGTTGAATTAAAAGAACAGTGGCATGCTAGTTTAAAGTAGAGTGTGGGAAGCTCAAGATATGTAAGTGGTAAGAATTAACGTGGTGGTATAAGGGAAAGAAAGCAATGTAATATCTTCTAAAATTCATGTGTGAACAAGTAGGTGGGGTTAACATTGATGAAGATACTACAGGAAGTGGAGCAGGTTTGTTGAGCAAAGGGATGAGTATAGTTTTAGACATGAAGTTTTAAAACTCTGTGTGGGAGCTCGGGTGCGGTGGCTCACGCCTCTTAATCCCAGCACTTTGTGAGGCCAAGACAGGCAGATCACGAGGTCAAGTGATCGAGCCCATCCTCGCCAACATGGTGAAACCCCGTCTCTACTAAAAATACAAAAATTAGCTGGGCATGGTAGAGTGTGCCTGTAGTTCCAGCTATTTGGAAGGCTGAGGCAGGAGAATCACTTGAACCCAGGAGGCAGAGGCTGCAGTGAGCTGAGATCGCACTACTGCACTCCAGCCTGGCGACAGAGCAAGACTCTGTCTCAACACACACACAAACAGATGTTCATACGAGATATTAATATGAAGGAGCTCAAGTTCTAGAAACTTGCATTTTGACAATATGGTACATTAAATATTCAGAGAAAACTCACTGAAAATATTTTAAAAACATATATTTAAATATAACTGAGGTATTAGCAAAGTCAAAGAAATAACTGGTACAGATATTTGTTTAAAAAAAAAAAAGCATGACTCTGGAGAGGTAACTGGGTAGTAGCACCTGTTTTGACCTTAAAGAAGTCAGCTATTCTTCAGCGTCTTAGGGGCTGGGCTAAGGGGCCAACCTGTTGTAGGGTCAGGAGGCAAAATATCAGTGAAAGAGGGAGGCAGGATAAAATGAAGAGTTCCTAACAGTTGGCATTCCCAAAGTGACACTTATAGTGGGCAAGTAGAAAAAAAAACTGCCCTTGATAGGAGATGGTAATAATAATGCTTATCTATCTTAACTTGCCTCTCAGCGAAGAAAAAAAAAATGTCAAGCTTACAATAGGATTGAAACTGAAAGTCACACAATTTACCTGTCCAACAGAGCCCAAGCAAAAAATTTAGTTTATTGTAGACTCTGGTTGATAATGTCCACAGAAATTTGGTAGAGGAGGATGGATAAGTTCTCAGGAAGGACACTGTTAAACACAGGCCTTACATTTATCTCACAGTTTTTTTTGTTTTTTTATTTTCTTTTCTTATGGGGGGGGGTTTTTTTCTTTTTGCCCAGGCTGGAGTGCAATGGCGCGATCTCGGCTCACCGCAACCTCCGCCTCCTGGGTTCAGGCAATTCTCCTGCCTCAGCCTCCCGAGTAGCTGGGATTACAGGCATGCGCCACCATGCCCAGCTGATTTTTTTGTATTTTTAGTAGAGACGGGGTTTCACCATGTTGACCAGGATGGTCTTGATCTCTTGACCTCGTGATCCACCCGCCTCGGCCTCCCACAGTGCTGGGATTACAGGTGTGAGCCACCGCGCCCAGCCTATCTCACAGACAGTTTTAAGAAACATGAACTCACAATTTAAAATTACTAAACACAGGATGTAATAAGGTACCATGGATGCAAGTTCGCAAAGCAAAATGCTGGATTTGACCAGCAAGAACTGTGGATGTGGGGATTATCAGATACAAAGTACAAAATAAGTATGTTTTAAAAGTTTATAATAAAGGTATCACCCCTGCCCTGCATCCTGCCCGACATGGGCTTGGTCCACCTTTTTCTCCAGCCATCACTGCGCTATCGATTGGTATAACTTGAGTATGTCTTGCCTTAGCTGAACTGTGTATCTTTTGCTTTCATCTGCAGGCATCTCTCATGCCAAATGTAGGATGCAGCACATACTCACTTGGCATGTTTTCACATGTACATGTGTATGAGAGTAGGGTTTGACCAGTTAGGGGTGGGAGCTAGTAAGTACATGCTCCCTTCTTTCATCTCTTCATGGTAGGGAGGTGGGAGGGAGAAATCCTAAAGAACTTTCTACATAGCTGCTCAGAAGTTCTTAACAGGAGCAAACCCCAATTAGCCACAACAGTGACCCTGTTGATGGCAGGGCTTTTTATTGGCTGCTTCTTTAAAACTTCCCGTCTCCTTCCCATCTCCCTAGCTGTATGCAGCTACCTGCATACAAGGCTGTGTCTCAGGCTCTGCTTACTGAAGAAATGAAGGGACCCAGACACTGCTTTCTGTGGTTGGAAGAGGAACCTGGGCTAGAGAGTTAGGACTGCAAGTCCTAAAAAGCAGACATCAGGATGAAATTCTGGAACCATCATTGATGAGAAAATGTGGAGTGGGATAATGGCATGCAAGAGCATTACAAGTACTAAGACTCTCATTGGCAGATAAAAATAAAATGTGAGTGAAGGCTTATGCAGTAGCAATGACCCTTGAAAAATATAAGGGCTGTGATAATTGTAAAGATTGTGGAGGATGCTGCCTTTTGTTATCTGCTTTAGGAGCTTAGAAAACAAGAAAGAAAATGACAGACTGGCTAACCCACTATCATTTCAAGGTGTGCTGTGAAAGTACGGGGTTCTGTATGTTCCTATTTGAAAGGCTTCTTATCTCACATAGACATAGAACAAACACTGAAAAAAGCCAGACCCAGAATTGATTGTAAGGTTAACAGAATGATAACGGAGACAATGCACAGCCTTCACAGTACTGTGTTAAATGCAGAACCCTAATAGATAAAGAGTGGGATCTTCAGAACTTGCATGAGGACATTTAATGAGTTGAACATACTGGAAAATCTTAAGCCACAGACTCTTCTCAACCTTGAATTAAATCAGTCTCTCTTCAGTTGGAGAACCTGGAAAGACCTCAACTGGGGCAGGTGCCTTATGATATGGTTTCCTCAAGCTCTAGCACTGCCTTTCCTCATTACCTCCAGGTCTATAACCAGAGTCAGATCTCAGCATAGCCCAAATGGAGAAATATTGACCCTGTTCTGGGAGGAAGTAGAATATACATCCCCATACTCCAAGCGCATACTAGCAGGAGTTTCAAAAACAGATGGTTGAGTGGAACTTGAGGATGTGGATTGGATGGATATTGTAAGGAGGGTATTTTCCCATAACTTTGCCAGGTTTTAAAGTCCTGGCAAGTGATCTTCATGCTGCTCAGTGGATCCTTGATTCATAGACATGCTTCTATCTTGAAGAAAATTAAGTAGAGCTTGTAATCATAGCACTTTGGGAGGTTGAAGCAGGAAGATCACTTGAGGCCAGGAGTTTGAGAGCAGCCTGGGCAGCATACTGAAACCCTCATCTCTACAAAATAAAAAATAAATACAAATAATAAAAAAGAAAATTAAATAACAATAGAGGAGATGCCTTGGCAAAGTGTTGAGGAGGAGTCAGAAGTCTCAGGGACATGTTAATTGTGAAAAGGATTTATTACATGAGATCAGCGTTCCCATCACTTGGGTTCCTTAAGAAGGTACAAAAGGTTTCCTTCACTAATTCAGTAAGTTAACAAGTAAGGCAATGTTAAGGGAATGTCTCTTTGAGAAACTAGGTGGTAGCTATCCTCTGCATGCTAGAGTAAAGAGTAACACGTGGTGTCACAATGTTGGGTTCCTTGATAATTATAGGAATAATGATTGAAAATTCAGAGGCCAGGTTGTGACAGTTAACCAACAGAGGCAAAGTGGATATAATATTATTAATGATAGCAAGACCAAAGTGGCAGATGAATGACTTGAACAGCAGGAACCTGTGGTGATAGATCATAGCCTGTTGTATTCTTAGGGGTTACATAGATGGGCAGTCAAGTAGGGTGTTATTTGATTGGCTTAACCAGCAAAATTGAAAGCTGGCAAAGTGAAGGTTGACATCAGCTGCTACAATGGAAAATCAGGGCCTTTCATCAGTTTTAGATCTGAGCTAGTTTTCAACTCAGTCTTGATTGAAGCGGAGACTGGGTCCCTTTGAGTGGAAAACATAGCATATTGCTACAACTGTACATGACAAATAGTCTCCCAGTCTTCCCCGAATAGACCTGTGGCCATGTGCCAAATTAACTGAATACTGGAGAAAGAGGTTTTCAGCTGATATGTATACTAGGAGACCCCAAAGACCATCCTTGTCCCCTGTCCAGAGTGAAAAAAAAGTGGAGGCCAAATGATAAATGGGGATTGGGTCAAGCTGATTTCACACTGGGCCAATGGACCTGTGAAGCCACCTGGTAACTATTTCTCTGGCCCCTACTGGATACTTGGAAAGGATACACTTTGTAGTTTGGAGAAACTGACATTTGTTCCCTGTCCTCTGCATTAAGAGCCATTATGCTAAGAAGGGCCAAGTGAAAATCCTAAAATTACAACCTCCTCTGATCCCTAATATATTTGAAACAATATCACAAGGAAAATACATCATAATGTTACTGATTTTCTGGCAGTTGGTCCATAGGTTACATATAGCAAGTGTGTTCATTTTAATCCTTATTCATAATGAAGCTCAAAGGCACATTGTTTTTATATGAGAGCAATAGAAACATATATTCACTGTCCACCTTCAAGGTTGTTAACTCTTCTATTCTCTCTCAAAATGTAGGTTTAAAACACCTTGTTCATATTGATGGATGTCAGAACACTGTACTTATTCACTATATTAATAACACCACACTAATCACACCTGGTGTTCAGGAATGAACGTATGCTCTAAATGGCCTAATAAGACAGATGTGTGCCGCCTGGATTCAGGGTCTGCCACATCGGTGAAGTCTTTAGGAATTTTTCAGGAAATTCCTTCCAAGTAAAGAACAGGTTGTTGAAATATTTACCCATACAGTCCTTGGTGAATCTGTCTGGATTTGAGAGACAAGACATAAAATCGTATTTGGATTTGAGAGGCATTGTCCTTGGGAGTATTGCGCTGACCTATTCATTGAGTGAATTGAAAGGCTGTTGATTTTGAATGAGGTCAAGAGCAAGAGAGAACTGCTGCAGGACGAGGTTGGACTACAGGCTGTCCTGCTGCTTAGGTCACATAATCAAGCAGATGTAGCAGCACTAGGAATACCTGTGGTGGAAAATGCTGTGTTTGGAATCTTTGGAAAGTTCCAGCAGAAGAGTCACAATACAGACCCCTAGGTTTCTGAAGAAAAAAAAAAAATGCTCTCTATAGCAGAGAACTACCTACAATTTGAAAGCAGCTTCCTGAATACCATTGTCCCTACTCTGAGAAACTGCTTATAGAATTGGGTGGATACTGGCTGTGCCCCTACCCTCATCTCATCTTGAATTGTAGCTCCCACAATTCCCACGTGTTGTGGGAGGGAGCCGGTGGGAGACAACTGAATCATGGTGGTGGGTATTCCCGTGCTGATCTTGTGATAGTGAATAAGTCTCATGAGATCTGATTATTTTATGAAGGGAGTTCCCCTACACAAGCTCTCTTAACTGCCACCACCCAGGTAAGACATGACTTTGCTCATTCACTTTCCACTCTGATTGTGAGGCCTCCCCACCCATGTGGAACTGTGAATGAATTAAACCTCTTTCCTTTATAAATTACCCTGTCTTGGGTATGTGTTTATCAGCAGTGTAAAAATGGACTAATACAGATACCAACTGATTATGTCACCAGTGACCTGACATGAACTGGGTTTTCTAAGACCCATTGAGCCCTAAATTCAGCTGAGTGCAGTAACTACCCACCATGCAGTGAAATGATCTGTACCTTCAAGAAGTTCCAAAGAGCACAACTAAGATGCACTTAGCATCTTAGCAGTGACCAGATTCCTCTGTTACCTACTTCTGCTGTATCAGTGACTCTTCTTCATTTCACACCTATATCTTCATGTGATTAGGGCAGGCATTCCACATGACCAGCTGACAGAGAGTGAACACTCAGTCTTGGTTTAAAAGTGAATTGGGGCCGGGCGTGGTGGCTCACGCCTATAATCCCAGCACTTTGGGAGGCCGAGGCGGGTGGATCACGAGGTCAAGAGATCGAGACCATCCTGGTCAACATGGTGAAACCCCGTCTCTACTAAAAATACAAAAAATTAGCTGGGTATGGTGGCGCGTGCCTGTAATCCCAGCTACTCAGGAGGCTGAGGCAGGAGAATTGCCTGAACCCAGGAGGCGGAGGTTGCGGTGAGCCGCGATGGCGCCATTGCACTCCAGTCTGGGTAACAAGAGCAAAAACTCCGTCTCAAAAAAAAAAAAAAAGTGAATTGGTCTGATATGTTGACACCAGTGGCATGGCCTGTCAGTGCCTGCAGCACTACTGTGTCCCTATCCCATGGTGCCTGAAGGACAGTGGTGAAAATGAATCCCCCCAGTAAAAAAAAAAAAAAAAAAAAAAAAAAAGTAAATAGTGGATTTGGACATTTGCTTTACATGAAGAAAAAATAGCCCAAGTTACGGCTAAACATGGACTCCTGGACAGTGGCTGATGCCTTGACTGATTAGCAGAAGTTTGGAAGGAACAACACTAGAAGATTGGAGACATGGGATTTTGAGAAAGAGGTCAGAGGTTGAGCCACATGAGTGGGTACAGAGTGCAGCTCTCTCGGCTTCATGTTAATGCCCACCAGAAAGCATCCACTGCAGGGAAAATTCTCAACCAGCCAGCTGACCAGGTGACTTGTCAGTGAGTGCTGGTCAGTTTCTTTTGCTGACCATTCCAGTCTTGTCTGAAGTAAGCCTATTGACAGAATTGGAATATTGTCAGGTTTGGAGACTTTCTCTGGACATAACAGCATAGGCTACACCTTTTAATAGCGTCCACTCACCTAACAATCTTTCATGCCCAATCTAGAAATATAGGGAATTGACATTGCTGGAAAAAAGGGGATAGAGGAACCAGTGGATTAATATACCCTTTTGTAATTCCTCAAATAAATGACCATAAAGTTTATTCTACACACCTCCTAATACAGTCCTGGTGGAATCATGCTCCAATTTTCCCTAATACTGACCAGCTGGAAAGAACAACTTGACACTGACGTTTTTCTCTTTTTCTGGTAACCTACTTCTATTTCTTGGAATCACTTTACCAAGTCACTTTACCTGCAAGCAGCCCTTTGTCTCAACCTCAGTCTTTTGGGAACACCCAGACTGAGACATGAAATAATAGGGTATTTTAGGAGAGCTGATGAAGATGGCTGACTACATACAGCTATTGGCTCTTCCTCCACAGAGAGGAACCAAAGTAACAAGTAGATAAGCAACCCTGGAATAGATTGCCTAAGAGGGAGCACTGGGATTTAATAGAGAAGTGACAGAAAGAATCAAAAGCAAAGGAGAGAGAAACGAGGCAGCCTGCTCTCCTGGGAATGCCTGGCAGCCTGGAGAAGCTCCCAGATGCAGAGAAAGGGTAAGTGGAGACCCTTGGAGCTCCATATTCCTGCCACAGATTTTAGCAAACCTAGCTACAAGAGAGTCCCTTAAACTACAAGGGCCATGAGACTAACACAGGAAGCTGCCTAGAGATTACACAGAGGCATTGCTACAGACAGAGAACTCACACTGGGCTCCACAGGCCTCTGAGCCCTGAGCAGCTGCAGTGTGGTGCCATTCTGAGAGTGAAGACCTCAAAGGACTGCATCCTGCCTTGAAGCCAATGCTGCCTCTCCTGCCAAGGAGGGAGAGAAAGGATGGGCACCTTCAGGCATTCCAAGGACAAATCCCGCTGTTTCTGCTGTGGGCCGCTGGGGGTGCTGAGGAGCAAGCAAGCCACATTCCCTCAGCCACCTACCTACCCTGCTCCCACTGAAAGTGACCCTACCTTCCCAGTGGCAGATGCATGGACAGCACCATTCTGAGAGCCCAGCCTCCAAAGGTCTGCATCCTGCCCTGAGGCCAGGGTTGATGTTGCCACTGCCTGCCAGGCCAAAGAGGGAGAGGGGAAGCCAGCACTTTCATGCACTGCTAGGAAAAATTCCACTGCCACTGCTGTAGGTCGCTGCTGTGGAAATAAGGCACGAGGAAACTGTGCATCCCATAGCTATCTGCTTACTCTGCCCCCACTGAGAGTGACCCTGTCCTCCTCAGTAGCAGGCCCGCAGCACAGCTGTTACTGTGACACATGCCATTCTCCTGAAAGCCTGGGGATCACCCCACTCCTACCTACCACAGCCAGTGCCTGAATGCACTTCCGAGGAGCCTGAAAAGTCCACCTGCTAGGGTCCATCCCCCAAGTGCTGGAGGTTCACCCCACTTACCCACCCACTGTTGGCACCTGTATGCTTCTCCCAGAGGGTTAGGTTCAGCTGGTGCTACCTATGGATATGAACACGGCTGGTACCCACCCATACATGCTATGAGCAGGCAAGGGGACCTGTCTGACCAAACTGTTGCAGCTAGCATCAACACCAGCATTATCTGATTGAGTGGGATGCTGATTGTGTGGGTTGTCTGACCCGGTGGGTTGATCCATGGCTGCTACTACCTTCACTCACATCACACCCACTGCCCAGAGATGAGAGAAACTGCTCACATGCCTGGCCCAACCATTGTCACTACCTGCACTGAGAAAGCCACCTGGAGGCCAAAGAATTGGCCGTCCAGGGCCCACCAACACTTGTACCAGTGTATTCTTCTCTGAGTCCCCAGGACAGGCATGCTTAACACTTCTGCCAGCACTGGGGCCCCAAGATTGGCTTATGTGGCATCCCAGTCCTCAACAAAACTTCACCATAGCCTCTGCTAATAATTCACCCTAAGTGACTGAGGATATCACAGACACCACTGACACTTTACAGCTGAAGAAATCACACAGAGATTATACTACTGCATGTACCCAAAGTTAAAGCCAAAGTGCCCGATCTAACCAAAAGCATCTATGGAACTTCAGGAGAGTGTCCTCCCCATGGAAGCAATTTCAGAAAATTGGAAGAAGTTATTTTTATAGCAGATGGACAGATATCAACATAATGATACAGGAAACATGAAAAACATGGAAATAGAATACCTCCAAAGGGACACAATAATTCTCCAGCAAAAGATCTGAATCAAAAAGAAATTCCTGAAATCCTGGATGAAAAAGTCAAAATACTGATTTTAAAGAAACTCAGTGAGATACAAAAGAATTCTGGAAAACAATACAGAGAAACTAGAAAAACAATTCAGTATATCAGTGAAAATTTCACCACCGAGGTAGCTATTTTTAAAAAGAGCCAAATAGAAATCTGGTGCTAAAGAATTCATTGAATGAAATTCAAAATACATCCAAAGGCTTCAGCAATGAACTAGATCAAGCAGAAGCAATAATCCTAGCACTTGAAGACAAGTCTTTTAAAATAACCTAGTCAGACAAAAATAAAGAAAAAAGAATAAAAAAGAATGAAACTGTTATGAGCATCTATATGCTTACAAACTGGATAGCTTGAGGAAATTGATAGAATGTTGGAAACATACCACCTACCAAGATTGAACAAGGAAAAATAAAAAATGTGAATAGACCAAAAATGAGTAGCAAGATTGAATCAGCAACAAAAAGTCTCTCAACAAAGAAAAAACAAGGACTGGATGGATTCGCAGCCTAATTATACCAAGCATATAAATAAGAACGAATGCCAAGAATCCGGATTGACTTGCATTTATTAAACATCCTTGCATCCCTGGTATCAGCCTTACTTGGTTATGATGTATTATCTTTCTGATGTGCTGTTGGATTCAGTTTGCTAACGATTTGTTGAGGATTTCAAATCTAGGTTTATCAAGGATATTAGCCTGTAGTTTTCTTTTTTATGTTGACTCCTTATCTGGTTTTGGTATAAGGCTAATTATGGCCTCACAAAATGAGTTAGGAAGAGGTCACTCCTCTCTAATTTTTAG
The DNA here is from genome assembly GCF_009761245.1 of Sapajus apella. NCBI lineage: Eukaryota > Metazoa > Chordata > Mammalia > Primates > Cebidae > Sapajus > Sapajus apella. Next base: position 18,949,968 of record NW_022436949.1, on the reverse strand, counting down.
AATAGTTTCATTTATGCTGTGATGGTATTCATGAAAAAATAAAGCATTACTTTGTGTTGAATATAATCATATTGCTTAGCTTTAAAGTATAAGTTACATATGTATATATTAAATTTTTTCTGGAATAAATATTAAAAGAACAGAAAATAAAGAAGTGCATAATTTCCAAAACAGGGCAGGGAGAAACTGTGGAAAATTGGGAAGGGGAGGCAAGGATAGTAGTATCAATCAGTGCAAAAGAAGCAAGAAAGAGGAAGAAAAACATACATAGACAATGTGGAAGGCACAAAATAAGTGAATCAGTATCTGTGTCAATAACTATGCTCTCTAAAAGGTAGGATTATCTGATCGTATTAATGATACAGTTTGCGTATACACTGTTAAAGGCACAACTAAAACAAAATAAAAAACAAAACCCAGAAAATCTGAAAGGAAAAGGCTTATAGGCAAATCTTCAGGCAAAAAATAACCATAAGAGAGCTGGTGTAATTATATTATCATTGGACAAATTAGCCATTAGGGCAAAACTTAAAAATAAAAAAAAATTACTAGAGTGTTATAGTCTCCAACATAAACACAATTATTACAAAAGAATAACAAATATATGAGCATATCTTTAAAAAAATTCTAAGTAACCCACAAGTTAAAAAGCTATTTTAGTGGAAATAAGAAGGTTCCTAAAACTGAGCCATAAATAATTACTTATCAAACTGTGGGACATAGCTAATATGTATTTAGAGGGAAATTGACACGCTTAAGAGCTAACATTACACAAGAACTATATAAGTTGACAAAAGAACAAAATAAATTCAAAGGAAGTAGAAAAAGGAAATACAAAAATAGACATAGCTACTACTGAATTAAAAAGGAAGCCTGCAACAGAGAGGATCAACTAAGCCAAATGTTCGATCAACTTCCTAGTGAAAAGATTAATTTTAGAAAGGATCTAGATAACATTATTTACATGATCCAATGATCATTATTAAAATTTTGAATCGGGATTTTAACATATTTTCAAAAAAGAATCGAGGCCATTCAACTTTACCAAAAATTTCAGAAAAAATAAAACTTTTTTGGAAAATAAGATTCAGTACCAATTTCATTTTTATTTTAGTATGCTATAATTAAATTGGATTTATTACAGGAATGCGTTTTATGTTCAATATTAGACAATTGATTATTATAATATACTAAGCAATAGATTAAAGGAGAAAAACGTATTATCTTCTCAATAGATTCAAAAAACCATCTGATATAATTTAATAAGCATATTGATTTAGAAAAACACTTAAGCAAGGTAGGAGGAAAAGAAAACGTCCTTGCCTTGATAAAGAACAGCTGCAACAGCTACAGCAAAATGTCACGTTTGATGTCAAATGTTAAAATTTTTCATCCTGAAGTCCGTAATAAGGATGTCTCCTCAGCATTATGATGGTGGTCCTAGAAACACCAATGTAATAGGAGGAAGAATGTCCTCAAATATGGTCTTTGAAGATGTAATTAGTCAAGGATAGTGGATGAAATTACCCGGGATTTGGGGTAGACCTTAAATCTAATGACTGATGTTTTTATTAGAGAAAAAAGAAGGAGATTTGGACCCGGGAGAAAAAGACAGAGATTTGGAGTTAGACTGTCCCAAGCCAATGAATGCCAGGAGCCACCACAGCCAGAAATCTAGGATTCTCTCCTAGAGCCTTTGGAGAGAGCATCTGTTTTCCAATATCTCCATTTTGGACTTCTGGCCTCCCAGCCTGTGAGCGAATACATTTCTATTGTTTTAAACTGCCAGGTTTACAGTAATTTGTTATGGCAGCCCTAGGGCACAAACACCACCAGTAGGAAGGGGTGAAAGAATAACAAAAGAAGAAACAGACATTGTCCACTGATGATAGGATAGTCTACTAGAAAATTTCAACCTATACATAAATCATTTATAGAAGGTCAAAAAACCAAAGTCTCTTAAAGAAGAACCAGGTACTGGTAGAAATAAGACATATTTTAAATCTATAGCAAATTTAAAAATGTAGTAATGGTGAAGGGATATACAAAGAGATTAATGGAACACGATTAAAAGTCCCCCAAAAGTATGTAAGAACTCTCATCAATCAGTTGTGAAACAATGCGCTATTCAATAATGTTTAGATAATAATAGGTTACTGTGTGGAAAAATGAAATAAATCCCTATTTGATATTATAAATAGCAATAAGTTCCAGATGGACTGGTACTCAGTGTGAAATGCAAAAACTTTAAAACTTTTACAAGAAAATATCTTCATGAACTGTAATGAATGATTCCTTAAGTCAGAAAAAAATCAAATAGAAAGACATGTATTTGAATATATTAAAATGTTTAAAATTGTAAACTAAAGACACCTGAAAATGAGTAATTCTTTTAGACATAAGTCATGAGTCAAATGTTAGAAAACAATATTTATGACATATAGAATTGTCAAAATATTAGTATAATGAATATGTAGAAATACCTATGCATTAATAAGAAAAACACAAATAATTAAGTGGTATTATTGTCAAAATACACAAATAGACTCTCCACAGAAGAAACATGAGTGGAGCTCAAATATGAAAAAAAGACACCCAGGCTTATTAGGAAAAAGGGAATATGCAAATTAAAATCACAAAGTGATGCCATTTTATATCCTCCAGATTGGCACAAATCATGACAACACCAGCTTCTCATAACACGCTGCAAATAGAAATGTAAATTACTTCAACCAACTTTGTAAACTAGTTTTCTATTGCCTGCTAAGGTTGGTTATATATATACCCCATGACTCAGCAATTTGATCCTTACCTAAAAACCCTAACAAATCCTTTACATAGGTGATATGTATAGGAATATTCATGGCATTATTTTATGTAATAGCAAATAATTAGAAACAATCAGTAATGCTGGCCAACACTAAAATGGATAAATAAATATTTATTTTCATTGTATTGCGGTGAAAGTAAATCATGACATCTATAAATATCACCATACAAGTCAAACATGATGAGTGAAAACAAAATCAAATAAACATAAACAAAGAATCACTAATGAGTAACTGAATACTACCGATCTTTTTTCCAAAATGGTGCCTTTGTTGGTTTTTATTGCCTACTCACCCTGTTTGAACCTCTGGTACAGTGTTGAATAGAAGTGGCCAGAGTGGATATCCTTGTGTTATTCCTGATCTTAAGGGGAAAGTTTGTATGTCATGTTTTTATTTTCAATGATCTCAAAATATTCTCTAATTATCCATGTAGTTTCTTCTTTGATCCAGATATTCTTCAGGAATGTTGGCTAATTTCCATATAATTGTTTTCCTTCTGTTATTACTTTCTAGTTTCATCCCATTCTAGTAGGAGATGGTAACTTGTATGATTCCAGTGTTTTTTTATTTATTGAGGCTTGTTTTGTGGCCCACCATATGGTCTATCCTGGAGAATATTTCACGTGTGTTTGAGATGAATGTGTATTCCTCAGTTGTTGGGAGCTGTGTTCCAGAGATGTCGAGTAGGTTTAGTTGCTTTTTTTTCCCTTTGTGAAAAAAATATGTTGATATACTAAGGTTTATGACTCGGTGGAAATAAACAGTTGAAAAATAAGAGAGAGAATAATTGGTGGTGAAAAATACTCAAGTGGGGGAAGCGTGAAGAACATAGTACAGAAGGAGGCATACACCTTGTGAAAGAAGAGATGAACTTTTTCCTTCGGTAATGTAGGGAAGTAAATGGATTAAGAATGTTTCTAAGATTGTTGGTTTGCAGGCCTAGAAAGCTCAGTGTATGCACAGTTATTCAACTCTTTTTACAAGCTATTGAAAACAAAATACATGATAAAATTAAAAAGCCCTTCAGAAGTTTCTAGCTTTGAAAATATTCACTGTACTATAAAATAAGTACTAGATGGAAAGTGAAAATAGCACCTATTTTTTAAAAAAGATTTAAAGGTCTAATGCAGATAACTTAGATCTCAGATATTTTTTCTTTGTGGTGGGGCTGTAAGTAATTTTATGTTAGTGATCAAATACCAGAGATTGAGGAAGTCTTCCTTCTTCCTGCCCAGGGCCCACCTTATATTTACTATGGGGTGATTTTCAGAGGGAACCTTCATATTTGTCCATTTTTCTCTCACTTTGTGCATGTGCAATTTTTTAAAATAGTGCTTCCCCTTTGTCCCTTCATTTAGAACCTATTTTAAACAATTTATATACTTTTACAGATGTATCCTAAACTTGTTTCAACTCACAAAAATGACACTTGTTCCTTTCTATAAAAATTTCAAATCACATTGTTTGTGATTTGTGATTGAACAGCTGCAAGTAGACATATGAGAAGGGGAAGGAAAGGTATCACCGGAAAAACGGGCTTTCTAATCATTCACAACTAACCTGTGAATGAGGTGCTACAAAGTTTCAAACTTTATCCTGAAGTCAATGAAGTAGTATTAATGATAAAATTTGAGGTTACTGAATCAGTCTTGATGGCAGTGTTATATAAGAAAGACAGAGATATATATGTTATTTTCAAACTTCATATTACTTTGTCCCTTGCCTAATGACTCAGGGACATAGCAACAACAAAGATTTCTTGCCTTATCTGAGAAAATTATTCATATCAGTATTATTTTCCAGGATACATGATACTGAGCTAACTATTGGAGGAATAAAGACATGGAACATATAAAATTCCATAACCAATCTGGAAAGACAGCTTAAATGTATTATTGGGTAATTCCTCATGATGTCGAAGATAATGTCTTCCATGAATGTATTATCTATGTGGTCATAAATACCTGATGAGACTTAGCTGGGTATGACTGTGTGACTGACTAGGATATATCCTGGGTAGCAGATATAAGAAGTTTATTAATTTAACAGACAGGGAGCTATCTTAGCTAAATTTCCTTTTTTGTTATTATTGACATTGGATTTCAATATTGTGAATCTTTTCCCCTCCATTCCCTTTTCAACAGTAGAGATGTTTGAAAACAGCAGTGACCCTTAGTCGGTCTGGAATATGCTACAGTTAATTTCATTTGTTGAAATTGGTCTTGAGGACATCCTTGAAGATTGAACATCATGAAACATGCAAAGAGTCATGAAAAATGTTGGTGGAACTTCATAGTTGAGGAGTAGCTTCCATGGTGTTTCTCCTCAGCTGATAGATTAGGAAATGAGATTTTTTAAAAGATAATATAAAGAGGTGCATATTTTTGGCTTTATTTTTGAACCGTAGCCATCAAAAAAGAGTGCTTTTTGATTATCTAAAAAATATTTCAAATCCAAAATAACCCATTAACAAGGGATGTAAGGACTAAGAAGGGACAAGCAAAATCTTTACTAATAAAAACAACAATGGAAAATCACAGAAAGAGGTGATCTTGATTATCTTCTCTTAAAAACACATCCCTTGAATTCCATGACTTCTGCAGTAGGCTCTTACATACTTCCTCGAAGAGATTTCCCGTCATAATGTCCTAATGTGATAAGTTTAATTATTCCAGACTTTTAAAATCAGCATTTCATGAAAATTTAGAGACAAAATAGACCTTAGAGATAATATTGTCCAGAGTGCAAAATCATCGTTTGTATTCGCCTTTTTCCTGGCAATGATTCCAATTAACTTCAGATGTAGTTTTTTCATCTCCTTGAAAGCTTTGCTATCATAATTAGAAAGGAATTCAAGTTGGAATGCCCAATGGTTCAGTCCCTTACTATATGCTACTACATATTTTTTAAAAGCATTATTTTATTCAAATCTAGCTCCTAGGTTTATAAATTCAAGAAATATAGTCTATTAAGCATTACTTTATAGTAAGCATAATCTTTTGTTGCATAATAACCAGCTGTTCATTCCTGTACCAGAATAGAAGCAATAACTTCTTTCACTAGGCTCTCCACTTTCTTCAGACCTAATTACTATCCATACATCAATTCTCTCAGCCTTACCCTGGGTTTTCAAGGCATCTTGTGATTTCTGAACCCACATAGCAAAAATTCTGTACAGCCAGGATACTTTGTTACACCTTTAATGCTGTGTGAGATGTTTTGGAGCTTCTGTTTTAAACACTATATTAATGATTTAGTAATTATTAAATGACTTTTCCAATAAAATTTGAAGTCAGTGATTTAAGGGCTCTTATTTTATCTTGGTGGCACTATCCAGGTCTATTACAGGTCAGAAACCAACTGTTCCAGTACTTTTGAATAAAATACGGAACAAAGAACTGCTAATGAAAAAATTTTTACTTCAAAAAAAATATATATATATATTTATTTATTTATTTATTTTGAGACGGAGTTTCACTCATGTTACCCAGGCTGGAG